>NW_023615516.1:125000-340001 GCF_013339695.2 Rhipicephalus sanguineus | reverse complement strand
TGCTTTCAGGTCATACATCTTTAAAGGGACACTAAAGAGAAACAATGAATTGGTTTAGATTGATAAAGTGTGCTCGGAGAACTCTCGTGTGGTTTATTTCACCACCATAGGTTTATTATTAAAGGAGAAAACCAAGTTCCAAGTTTCATTTTTAAATTTCGCGCCGAACTTTGTAATTCGCGACGTAAGAGATTTCACAGAGCATTTAACGTATTTTGGCGCCTCTGGCTCGACGAAATTTCCACAAACTCGTTATGTCAAGTCTCTGGCCCCCCTCAGAGGACAATGTACTTCGATTTAACCGATTAGGAACTACGTAGGCCCAAGCAGGCACCGTCAAAAATATCTGACGTCACGGCAAATGGTGCGGGAATCCCAAGGTGGCGTCGCCACCTGTATTTTCTTTTAACGCGTTTTTTCGCTTATTAAGCGTCTTCCCGCAGAAAGCGTGGTGTTTTTGGTATCGTGGAAGACCACTTTACTAATGCGAGAAAAATCGTTTTGCTCTTTAGTGTCCCTTTAAGGTATGAGGCCAAGTGTCGGATATTTTTTTTAAAAAGCGATAAGCACTAGCGACTATTGTCTAAATTATAAAGCACACCTTTTTAGCACATGTGATCATTATAAAGTACGTTCTATTTTTTTGTTAATATTTCATAATTGAAAATTTCATTAAATCCTACCTCAAATGCCTCTCAATAAAAAACCCTAATTTATTGTAGGGACCTAAAAGAAGCTTTGTTAAGTGCAATGAACCCAAACAAATGAGATCAGATGAATCTTAAATACATAGTCATTAAATAACCAAAAAATTATGCACTAACACTAGGGGGACCTTGGTGTAACAGACAGCCATATTCCCAAGTAACGCAGGATGTGGAGTCAACGTTGTTTGAATGCAACGAATGTCAGCAACGTTAGACAATGAAACATCACATTGTATTAACGTTTCTGGTGCTACATTGCGTTAACGCTGTGTTTTTGATGTTGCAACAACAATAAAATGGTCACGTTGTCTTAACGTGGTGTCCTTAATGTTGCAACAACAATCAAATGACCACGTGGTATCACCGTGATATATAGGCATCATGCCAATGTTTATAAGTTAACGCGTAGAGGCCACATAGAGAAAATAATCTCTGAAACATCCAATAACACAAACAGGAACCTTTTCGACTTTTGCGTATGCTCATATTTGAATAAAGGTTGACAATGGCTAGTTGGTGCGCTTTAATAAACTACTGAAGAAGCACGCACAACACAGACAAGAGTTAGAGCTTAGCATTTTGTCTGTTTTTCACACTCCAATCTTTCTATAGATCACATACAGCTGCAGCCTATGTTGCCCTTTTATATCTGTAACTAAACGCACAAAACACAGTAAATTCACACGTGTAAAAGGGTTAAGCAGGAGCATTCAGCATTTTATGACTTTGTTAAAGGGGTTGAGACATCAATGTTTCAGGCAATAAAAGGCCTGCTGTAGGCATCCTCTCAACACGTATGCATACAGACTTGTAGGATACAGATGCCTGTCCATGTTAATAACTACTGTGCAGTCGTAAAAATAACACTCGTATGTTGCAATATATGTTTTCACTTTTGCTTTAACATTCAGCATGTTTGGGACGTTAAGCCCCAGAATTATTATTATTATTATTATTATTATTATTATTATTATTATTATTATTATTATTATTAACATTCAGCATCATCATCGAGACAGGCCATCACCCTGGCGTCGTGCTGCAACTAGTTTTGCCTCCCGACTCATTCTGGGTCTTTTTTAGTAATAAAACGCAACGAAAGGTGTCAGATAGTGTGAAACGGCTCACAAAGAAGTAAGAAGAGCCACCAAGTAGCAATCAAGACCAGGGCGCATTTCGAATGAGCAAACTTCATGACTACGCACAAGAGAGCTGTTGTGACGTTGCCCGAGTGAAATAATGGTGAGCAACATGGCGATTGCGCCATCAGAGATGTGTCTCACAGGACACCTTCAAGGGAACTGTAAGTCCTCAAAACAGCACTTAAAATATACATGACAGCGAATGGTCAAAAGAACAAGTCAGATTAATGAAAGGTTGCACTGCTGTGACTATCGCAGGATCAGGTGTCATGTGTACAACACGGAGTTTGATGTGCCAACATTGACAGTTCCAGAAACTGAAAAGGTAGTCGCCACCGTGATAAAGAAATTCAACGGCTACTTGGCGCCCAGAAAAAATTAAATCTGCACATAATACGTATTACCATGCAGGAAGCAAAGCTGGGGGAAGCCTTCAGCGCATTTCTTACGGACCTCAAGGCAAAGACGAGACTGCATTTGCAAAGGTCAGCAAGACAATATGATCCACGACCAAGTCATTTTAGGGATCAAGAGGTACCCATGAAACTGCTGAAACTGGAGGACCCAACCTTAGAAATACCTGCAAAAGTACCTCACGCATGAAACGTTTGCGAGTGAACTAGAAGCATTCAGGCAGAATGCCAGCGTGTCCAAGGAAGAGACAGACCCTTTGCACGTCGTCAAGACAACCAAGCACAAGCAACACGCAGCGACGACATCCTCTGAATGTGCAGGTACTGTGAAAATGCGCATGTTTTCTACAAAAAAGAGCGTTTCAACAAAATAAAACAAAACTGCTCTTAACAAAACCACTTTGCTATGCAATACAAGTCCTGAGCAAGCACCTGAGCGGTACACAAGAGTCGATCGAGCCAGGAGGAAGTGCTGTGCTAAGAAAAGAAAAAGGATGGCATCTTTGTTGCGCTTCACATTACAGAGAACAATGAAAAGATGAGACTCCAAGTTGACAGCAGCGCATCAGTGAATGCCATTCCTAAAAGCTATGTGCGAAACAAGCTTGAGGAAATGCTTTCACACATGATAACGTACAATGGAACAATCATTGTTCCAAATGAGAAGTGTTGACTCAAACTCAAAAATGTAACAACACAGAAAGTATACTCACTCAAGATTGTCAAAGTGGACATGCACTTTGCACCTTTACTGCGAAGAGAAACATCAAATATGGGACTCAATGGTGAACTACATGTTGATGTCTGCACTTGGACAGAGCCCAGCATCATTGAAGAGCACTATTGCATGCACATTCCCAGAAGTCTTTAAAGAACATCAAGGAAACTCTCCAAGAATGATACATTTCAGCGCGTACCCATGTGACACCTGACAGTACATAGAAGCGAAAAAACACTGTTACTTGGCTTGCAGTTACACCTGAGGTGTCAACTACAAGCCAAGTACCACTCAGCATAAAGCCACAGCTACCGTATGTCCTACAAGAACTCGAAAAGAAACAAATTGCAAAGGTGGATCAGCTGACACCATGGATGAGCTGCGTGGTAATTGACAAAAAGAACTCCTGTGAAGTGCGAATCTGCATCAATCTGAAAACATTGAACAAAGGAGAGAACGCCTTTTGCCAGTGCTAGAGGGTATCTTACAAGGACTCTCACAAGCAAAAGTGTTCTCCAAGCTAGATCTAAAGAATGGACGCTGGCTTTGCAACCTGGATCAAAGTCGAGTCAGCTGACAACCTTCCAGAACCCATTTAGATGGTACAGATGGCCTTGGTTACAATTTGGTTTGGCTGTGAGCGTATTTTTCAGAAGCGATTCCAAACAGTACTTGATGGCCCAGAAGATGTCGCCTGCCGCAAATGACATACTTATGTATGGTACTGGAAACAACATGACCCAGGAAGAACATTACAGGAGGTGGATGTTGAAGAGGCCGCTCAAGAGATGCACAAAGACATCCAGATCGACAAGCAGATGCTAGAATCAAGCACAGGACAAGTGATCTTCTTGGGTCACAAGCTCACCATCGAAGGGCTCATTCACCCTGATAAGGCCCGAGCCACCGCTGAAATGTTACCTCCCATGGATGCAAGTGGTGGACACGACATTGTGGTATAGTGAACTACGTTGCCAGATTTTTCCCGGGCATACTGGAATTTGATGGAACTAATCAGAAGCCCCATGGCAAAGTATACTGGGTGGACACGATCAAACGAGCAGACAGAAGCCTTTGAGGCAGTGAAATGTCTCGTGACTGCAACACCAGTGCTCGCCATGATGACAAAGAACTCACCATTCAATGTGACACTAGTGAGAAAGGCATTGAAGCAGTACTATTCCAGGAGGGAGCACCAGTCTCGTATACCAGTCGCACACTCACAATGACAAAGCCTCGAGCGCCGAAGTGTGGCACAAAGGCATGGAAATTTGAGACATCCACTAAGTAATGATGCCTTTGCGCTGGAGCTGAAGCAGTTCGAGTTCTCTCTTCGTTGACAGAGGAAGCGTGTCCTCACTGTGGTGCAAGGATGAATTGCTGCCTCTAGCTACGTGCATTCACAACATTGACTGAGCACTGCAAGGAGTGCAGTCGCCTGACAATACGGCCATCGAGTCCTCCATTGGCCAAAGGTAACGCCACCTGTTCGGGCCCACCCATTGGACCAACATGATTTCATTTTCCCAAGTTTGTGATTCGTTGAAAATGATGTGATGAGGCGTTATATGCCGGACAGCTATGGAAAGAAGGTTCGTTTTTTTTTTGCCATGGGCTGCAGCGCACGATTTGCTACCGGCCAAAACTATGAACTTATGCTTTCATTCTACTAAGTTATATTCCTGCACAAAATGCAAATAAACCCAAATTTCTCAACGCCCACATCAATCTTTGCCAGCTGCCACACATACGGGCGAGATACAATAAGGAATAAAGCCTGTGGCACCAAGATCATACCACATCAACATTCATGGCAAGACTTTAAGAAGAAACATGCCCAGACGTCAAGCCCAAGACGAAACTCTACAACCATGCAATAGCTAACTACTGGTCCAGATATCGTTGAAATCACGCCACAGCCAGCACCAGACACACTGCTTGAGTCTGCTAGCGACAATTCACCAAAGATAGTGGAAGTATGACATGATGTACAGTACTCAGAAACAATCGGGACAGTGCACACCCCGGCCCGTGAGGAGGAAGCTTATGCCGCGATACTTCAATGACTTTATAATGTCATAGACTGAACAGTTCTTCCTTTCCTCAAAGAACAGAGGATGTTGCAATATATGTTTCTAGTTTCGCTTTTACATTCAGCATCATCAGGGCAGACTGTCACAATTGTGTCTTGAGTGTTACGGCTTGCTTTCCCACCTGACCCATCCTAGGTTTCTTAGCAGTAAAGACGCCACCAAACATCATAAACACACCATTTATGAGGGGCGTGGCTTCTCTTTGGAAGCAGCTTTTTGACCAACAAAGAGAGCAGCTTGGAGCAGGAAGTTAACACATGAAGCGAAGATTCATTGATTTGGAGCAACAACCCATTGCTAACATGCAAAGACCAAACTGTGCATGCAGTATCATACAAAAAAAGCTGTTACTAAAAACACATGCATTTATTAACTAACTGAATTTACTAATACAAAGTTCATTAAACTCCAGGGAACACAAGATTAGTGATCATATTATGTAACATTTGCACAGTGAAGTAAAATTTAGTCACAGCAAAATATCACCAGTCTATAAAATCAAACGAATTATCACTGCTTAAAAAATGTAACTGTAAGAGGATATTAGGGCAAAATTAAGATTAGTTAATGAATGCATAGAAGAGCAAATCTTTGGGCAAGTTGGTCGTACATGCTTAAAACTAACAGAGCGGAAACGACAAGGACGTAGGAGAGTAACAGAAGCGCTGTCGTCTGTCGCGTTTGTTACTCTCCTAAGTCCTTGTCATTTCCACTCTGTTAGTCTTAAAGGGCCAGTAAATAGGCTCCGACTTTTAAATGCGAAGCATTTCTTAGCGAACCTTTGGCACTTTGAGCGTTTCTATCTATCTATCTATCTATCTATCTATCTATCTATCTATCTATCTAGCCGCCTATGTCTGGGGGCTCTCATGATCGCCTCCTTAACTTGGTGCAGACCAAAATTGGCATGGGAGGGTAACATGATTTGACGAATATGACTGTCGGGTCATGAGATGAATGAAGTGAAAATCTTGTCGCGTACGTCGTCAAACCCTTTCCTCCAAACACATGTGGCACATGCCCGTTTACCACAGGCCGCTGTGTACGAGTATGCGCCGCAGGTGATTGACAGTTTATATCTACACAGGAACGGCGAGAACAGACATTGTTAATTTAAATGCGAGAGTCTTAAGAAAAACTGACATCGGCAGCGTCGACCAGACGAATGGAAAGAATAGAAATTAGAATCCTAGCAGGAATCGAACCCAAACATTCTGCGTGGCATTCAGGTATTCTACCGCAGGCCCATGCCAGGTGTATAAACTGGTTTGGAAAAAACAGCTTATGCAGGCGTAATGTCGGTGCAACGTCAATTGTGGTTGTGGTGCTGGCCATCTAATTTTGCAAGAAAGCAATAAACACTACATGATACTGCTACGATGTGTACTCCTACGATACAGGTGTCATATAAGATTAACGTCTGTGGTTCCGGTGTTGGCTCCACTTTTATAGCAGTATAATAAACATTACATTTGTATCCCTATGATTTAGCAAGCTATATTCAAGCATTGCTCGACTCCGGAGGAATACATTAACGAAAGTTTCGTATGATATTCACTTCATCGCACCGTAAAGTGCACCTAGTACGCCAGAACGACGCAGTGTCCTCTTCATTTCTTACGAGGCTGGGCGATGGCCTCATGCTGACCGAGGATGATGCCAGATTGAGTGACAGCCGCTTTGTAGACTAGGCTACGTAGGCCACATACGCCCAGGTAGTCTACGAGTACGACAAGCACCATCCACTGATGTTGGTCTACGTAGCACTATCGAGGCCTACCAGCCTAGACGGCCTATACCTCACCAACGCGAAGGGTGACTTCAGCTTCCAACATGTCGCCGGCTTTATCTACAGGCAATTTGTCGACGAGATGACCGAGGCATCCACGATTTCCAACAGCTGTACTATACCTCATACTTCACTACACATGGACCCCTCGTCATCGCGATCACGACCTGATCCGATAACAAGTCATGGCCAACTGCTGGTGCTCACTGATCACGGGGATAATGACCTTGTTCAAGAATCGTCAAGAACTTCTTCCACACATGCACACGGGTTCGTGAAACGTGCGTGCGTTCTCTATCATAAGGGACAAGTATAAGCACTAGATATCAGCTTACCGTTTCTGGTGTTGTTATAATACCCACGTAGCCGTTGGCAGCGCTATCTAACTGTAAACAACTGGTTATATAACAGATATGCGGCTCTTCAACATATATGCGCACGTATAAAATTTATACAAATCTTTAGCGTCGTTTCGTAACGTTCCGCTCAGTAAAAAAAAATTACGCCATAGTCACCTTCCCACAGCATGCTTCGCATCACAACGACTCCCATGGTACGTGGGATCTGCCGAATTTTTTTTTACGCCCCCCAAACAAGCTCGCCAATTCATACAGTAGACCGCGGCAATCACATTTTCCGAATATTACGCGCCGCGCAGACCTTCCATTTCGAAAAACAATTCCCGCGCCTCTTTCCTTCGCCTGACCAATACCCCTCGTACGCGTAGTGACGCAAACTTGCCCATGGGCAACTTGACGTACCACTGAGCTCGTCGATTGGTCTAAACCAGGTCTCAACAAACAGTTGTCAAGTTAACGTCAGTTCCTGTTCCCACCCACCACTACGAAACTGTGCCTTGTTTCTTGGCCCTACGGTGATGCAGTTGCGGCCACACATTTGTCGCGCGTATATTCCGTGCACTGCATAGCACCTGCACGCACTTCGCCTTCGACATGAGGCAAAGCGTTGTTCAGTTGTCGGCTGCAAATCGAGCGGAGAGAGGGGAATCTCCGGTAGCTCGGACAGGTCGCGCTTGTTCGCGCAGCAAGCAGGGTTATCCAGACTTTTCTCTCGCGCCCCTTTGACGTCGTGGAAACCAAGCACGCATCCCTGCTGCATTGTGAACTGTCCCAAACGTTTAAAACTACTGAAGAGCCGAAAACTGCCCGTCAAGTTACGGAGCACGTTAACAATGTAAACAATAAACAACCAGGAGCCGTAGCAAGTGGAAGTGCATTGCAGCTATCGAGCTCGCCAACGACGTCAATTGCCCACGTCGTGTCATGTTGCCAAAGTGGGCGAAGTCATGACGACGGGCTATGCCTCCCGTGTGGCGGAGACAGGTGGCTAGGCCGCGCGAAAATTTGAAACCAGCTGAAGCAGATGTTCTAACCCCTGCAACTTCCTTATTATAGCATGTACTCGCAAAATTCTTGTGGCAGCATGTTCACATAACGAACGTGCGCATATTTCTCTTCATTACAATTTTTCGACCTCGGGGTTGTTTACTGGGCCTTTTGAGGATAATTAATGCGATCACACTGCATGGAAACCGTTACATAATGAAGTAAGCAAACAATTGTGAAGTCAAACTGCGCCTGAATTGTGACGCTTCCCCGCAATCATGTTTTAGAGTGGTTTCATGTTAAACACACATGAAACAGACCTACTGAAACAGGAGCTACATACTTGCATGACACGAGGCAACTACAACCAACCGTACAATTGGCAAGAATTATGGAAGTGGAACCAAGTGGAACCAAGTGGAACCATGGAGCCAGAAAAACTGCAGTCTGACAAAGCCCTTACCCCTGGGGAGCATGAAAGGTGATGAAAAAGCTTTGAGTAGAAGATACAAGCTGAAAAATAACATGTTACTGGAGATTGTAAGAAAGTACAATCAGTCTGACTCACAATAAATCAATAAATGTATATAGACATGTCCTGCTTTCGAACAAAAGAGGGTGCCCATTCCTGTTCGAAGCTTCCTCGACAACTTTTTGCAGTACTCAAGTACCTGGTTGCATCACTGACTGATGAAAACGTGATACAGCAGCTATATCAGATGCTCTGCACTTACACATTTGTTAGGAACTTACACCTTTGTTAGGAACTTACATCATCAAGAAAGCATTTCATTCTCTCTATAGCTGTCTGTAAGTAAACATGGGCCAAAAAATTAAACAATTGCAAAAAAAGCGCTTAATCTGTTTGTGCCAAAGCCATAATTCATGGCACACAAATGAGACACCAGGCCTGCAGAACACTGTCTGTAAGTAAGCCTAACATCAAATTACACCATGAGGAAAGGGCACACTAATCCCACACGAACGATCAGTCACAACACACACAGGAGACACCAACGTGGAGGCAGCAGGCCTGCAGAACACACTGTGTTGTCAGTAAGAAAACCTAAACCATAAATTACGCCATGAGGAAAGGGCACACTAATCCCACACGAACGATCACTCACAACACACACAGGAGACACCAAGAAGACACCGAGCCTGCACAACGCACTATGCAGCGCACAAATAACACCCAACAGCTGCAATCCTCTTGCCATTTGTCCGAGGTCTGGGTTCACCGTTGCTTTGACCGTAAGGCCGATGTCAGTTTGAACAAACGCACCTACCGATTGTGCGATTCCTTCACTCTAGTGGGTCAAGCGAGAAGACACCCAACTGAGACAGAGCTGCTAATGAGATGCCATTCTTTGTTCACATGACTTCATGCAGCCAACTGCATTGTTTATGATCATGGTAGTCACTGCCACAGTGGTCTGGGGGTTATGGTGCTTGACTGCTGACCCGAAGGTGGTGGCATCTAATCCCGGCCATGGCGGCCGCATTCTGATAGACGCGAGGTGCTTGAGGCTAGTGTGCTTAGATTTAGGTGAACATTAAAAAAAGAACAGATGCTCAAAATTTCTGGAGCCCTCCACTATGGTCCCTCATAATCATACCATGGTTTCGGGACGTAAAACCCCGACAATTATTATTATTTATTTCACGATCATGGTAGTGAGTCCATATTGAAACTGCATATAATGCAGCAGCCTCTTTCCTCTGAGGAAGCTAAAAGAGCAGCTATGTCATAACGAAGTCACTTCTGTGCTGAAGCACAAGTCTCTTTTTCACAGGTTGCAACGTGCACTGTTCTGTTCATTACGAAGTGTTTCCTTGGTGTACTTCCTTTGTACTTGATGTACGAGTAGCACCAGGTTTATGCAGCGGTCTGGACCATTGACCCATTTGGTCAGCTTCTGCAACGCTTTCCTAGTTGGTCACAAGCTCAAATGGCTGAGGCACATGTCATAGGTGTGCTCCTTTCTCCTTAGCATGCCACCATACACTTCAATGTTGTAAGATCTGGTCATTGCTGGTTCTAAAACAATGCCTTTTTCCCATGGCACTCCAGGCATGAATGAGTCGCCTTTCTTCAGAGTCGCCTTTCTTCAGCAGGGGTAGCTCCTGTGTTTTCTCACTGTAGTAGTTCCTTATTCGTTCCGTCTTTTTCCTACCAATCAGTCTGCTGGTGCAGGGTGGGTAGATTAAGCAGCATGTTTCTTGTCGACAGAGTAGGTTCGGTTCATCAACCTGTCAGCAGTTTAGCAGGCTTGCCTTTGTGTTCCAGCATGGTGTATATCTGTGGTCCAAGAAGCATACCTGCGGCTCATGAACACTTTTCAATGCTTTCTTCAACAAAGGCTTAGTTGTATTTACCACACTCTCAACGATTCCATTAGTCTGAGGGTGATTTAGGCTGGAAGTCGTGTGTGAACTGTCACTCCTTGGTGAACTTGGCGAACCCTGTATATGCCAATTGTGGACCATTACCGCTAGTCAGCACAAATGGTAGTTCATACCTGGAGAGGTCTGTTTCCCGATCATCTTGTCGCGCTGCTCCCCAATGTTACATTCATGCGCTTTTAGGTTCAAGGCGGGGAGCGAAGAGCCGATACGTTCTTTAGCTTGCTGCTTTCAGCAGGGAAAGCTCTAGCGGGTATACACTTCGTTACGCGTCGGCGCAAAGTGTGCATGGAACGTCTGCTGCACAACAGAAATGTCCCTTTCTGCATGATAATTGATGGTAGCGCAGGCTAAAGACACGGACAAAAGAAGGCACATGAGACACCACAGCGCTATATATATAGAGACAGTTGTAGAATCGGCTCAGTTGGAGGACCAAAGTCTAAACTATTGTAGATTAAGGGCCACTGGTGCGCCGGCTATGGTAATTCAGAGGATCACCGTCCGTTCGATGGACGCAGTTTCTTCGCTTGCAAATCATGCACATACGCGCTCAGGTGTCTATTGTGGGCACTATTTCGTGGTGGAAGGTCCGTATCAAGTGTGCTCAGCGGTGATGCTTAGATGTTGCGTGGAGGTACACTGCTGTTCCCAGTAGTGCTTGCCATTTTCGGTCACACGACTTCTCACGCTGTTTGACGCCTTTGCCCGAGAATGTAGAGCGCGAAGAAAGACACAAGAGTGCAAATGAGGTGCGCCATGCCGCCGTGTTGTTCGTGATGATGATAGTGAGTTGAAATCGAAATTGCATGTGATGCAGTTTCGATTTCAGCTTCATTATAAAGTTAGGTGGTCTTGTAACGTTGACAGGGCATGTAGCAGAGCTTGCAGTGCAAAAATGCGTTTTTTTTAATGCGAAGCATTTCTTAGCGAACCTCAGGCACTTTGGCCGTTTCTATCTATCTATCTATCTATCTATCTATCTATCTATCTATCTATCTATCTATCTATCTATCTATCTATCTAATATCTATCTATCTATCTATCTATCTATCTATCTATCTATATCATCTATCTATCTATCTATCTATCTATCTATCTATCTATCTATCTATCTATCTATCTATCTATCTATAGCCGCCTACGTCTGGGCGCTCTCGTGGTCGTCTCCATAGGTTGTAATATACCAAAATTGGCAAAGCAGAGGATCAATGTATGAACAACACGATTAACTGGTCATGACATGAATAACGCAAAATACCTGTCGCGTACGTCATGAAACCCTTTCTCTCATTCACGTGTGGCACATACCCGAATACCAAAGTTCATGTTATGGGGGTACCCACGTAACACAAAAGAAGGTATTTGACGTCTAAAAGACGTCTTGAACGGCTATCAAGAAGGGTTAATAAACGTCTTGGTCAAGACATTCCCGTAGCCGTAGACGCCTATCCGACGTCTAATAGCTGTGCTAATGTCCCGCTAGTTGACGTCTTTAGAAGACGTTTTGAAAAGACCAAGATAAGACGTTTTATAGACGTTCTTGTTTTTTCGCCGTTTTCGAAATTTTGGACTTTCGAAATATAGAATAAACTAATATAACTGTCTTTGCAGCATGTTTGGTCGGCAGCCTGACGGCTACCATAGGAAGATAGAGATTGAAGGGACCGAAAGAGCTCCCGCAAGAGCGCTTTCCTGTTTTTCTCCCACTTCCTATGTCAGTCGTCGAGCAAGTGACCAAACAATCAAGCAAGATCACTAACATACGTACATACCTGTTCCCCCACGCATGTCCTCACTGTTGCATATATAATTTTCGACGCTGAGTTTACTCGCGTTTATTGCGGACCGAATCAAGTTGTTGCGGTCGCTCATATATGCCGCGTGAATTATTGGCTACTTCAGCACACCATACATATCCAATTTTCATATAAAAGACATCGGTTTATAATAAATTTGAACACGTACGCAGGGGATCAACACGTATACTGTACTACATAAATGACGTCTAGCGGATGGCGCGCAAATAAATAATCGCGCTTCTCAGGAACAATAAATTATCCCATGGTGTTGTCAAATCGGCTTTATTAATGAATAAAGCACAACCAAATGTGGCACAAAACACGTCAGAAGGTGACCGCACAAGGTGAAGCTGAGGGGCACGGCAGCAACGTAAATAAAATTCTGCATGAATGCACTCCAAGTCTCGTCAAAGAAACTGCACTGGCTTCCGCATTAGCTGGCGTGGTCTCAGGCCCAATATTTTGCACAAACAGCAGTGAAGAAAAGCTGCATACAGAGAAAGCAAGCAACCTACGCAGGATTTACAACAAAGAAAAGATCATGAAGTCACTCTAAAGAAACAATTCCAATTACAAATATGATAAAATGCTGTCATGTATTAAGAAACGACAATCAATCATAACCGCACCTACAGGCGAGGCGCCTACGGTAGAAGCTTTGCACTTTGTCAGCGACAGGCCGGCATAGTTGTAAGCATGCTTGCCTAAACTATGTCGGCCTGTCACTAGCGTGCGTGCGTGGAGCCACGAACTGTAACGCGCAAAACATAATTACTCAAAATAGGGCGAGTCGCATCGGCGCGTATAGTTTCGCGTTCGACCACGCGGTTCAACCTAGCAAAGAACTGTTCACATTTTAATCACAATTCTAAAACCTTTCAGTAAAAACGACGAAAAGTCAGGTGCACTTACCGAAAAAAGCAGTCTATCCGAACGTGCACACGTTCTTAGCTGTTTGTCTGGCTGCAACGAAGGTGGTGAGCAGAACAATCGCTTCTTGAAACGAACGTACCGACGAACGTACCGTCGCAAAAAGCACAGTAAAGCTTGTTTCCCCAAACACTGATGAAAAATATGCGACAGACAGTATGATCACCGTTACTTGATGCCAAACAGCCCGTAATCCGTTCATCCGTTCACAAACAAAAGCTGACAGCGCTACACAAAACGCAAATGACCGCCGGCCGTCACCTAGCTCTGCTGCCGATCGAGCCGCCGCGAACTGGCGACTGGCGCGAACTAGTGGCTAGTGGAGGAAGAGGGGAAAGGGGGAGGAAGGAACAAGTATTCTTAAACAAGCCTCACCCTTCACTTGACCTAGCTGAGCACAGCGTCACCATTCAACAGAAAAGACACAACGGTTCTCACAAAATGATCCCGCCTATTGCTCAATATTTAGTGAACATTCCTGCCAATAGGTGTATCTGCCATCGACATTGAGTCAAGGTGGAGCGCCGAGTGAAAAGATGTTCTTGAATGCAGGGGCAATCATGCGCGCTTCGACAACACCCGCTTCGAGCCTCCGACTGCGTAGCATCAGTAGCATGCTTGCCTGGCTTGCCTGCGTTTGCTTCTGTTGTCGTTCGCTGTTGCGCGAGCGTTGCGCGGCCTTAGCCGCCTTGGCTTGAAAAGAATATACTTACCAAACTGCTGATAGAAACCCGCGTTGCGGAGCGCAACCAATTATTTTGAGGGCTTTGTTTTCTGCGTCTCTTCTTTCACTAAAGCGACAGTCACCGCTCTTTAGACATGCCGTTTTGACGTCTTTGCGCTCGTGGACAAAACATTTGAAGAATCATTTAGATAGTCGTTGCGCGCGCACTTCCCCCACCCACGAAACACGAAATGTGCGGAAGAAAATAGCCGTTATTCCGTATATTCACCAGACATCCCATAACCTAAAGAAGATACGAAAGCGTGTAGGCGTCGACATGGTGTTTTCAGCTCCACTAAAACTTTCAGTTCTTTGCAAGAAAACCAACCCGTGTAAAAGCGAAGAGAAATCGTGCAGTATTCGTCACCAGAATCTGTTTGTGCTTCGTGAAGAGGGCGCTGTATATTGCGTGCCGTTGTCTTGCGGACGTAAATACATCGGACAGACCGGCACATGCGTCAACACGAGGCTAAACGAGCACAACAAGAATTTAAGAGATGGTAACCAGGGCCATCTCAGCTTACACTGCAGTAACTGTGTCGGCAAGTCCATGCGTCGGCGTACTAAGCCGTGCAACGCCGAGTTCTCAAAAAGTGGCATTTTTTATCGCCAGAAAGACCAGTGCGTTAGGGAAAATTGTTGAGGCGGCCGAAATTGCTAGTGCGGGAAAGGGATGCGTCAGCATGCATCGCTTACATTGACGAAGGAGGAGAAAAGATTTTTAGAAACTTGTTGATTAGATTTTTGCAGCTATCACCCCATGCACCTCTTGTTTATCGTCTTTTTGCTATGTTTCTGTCCTGCTGTAGTACATATACCTGGTGCTGCCAGCGAAATAAACAGATGAAAGTCAGCGCTCTTTGCACTCTGTCTCTGTTGTCGTCCTTTCCTGTTTTAGGGGCGAAGCTCCTTAAGGCGGCAGCCGTTCGTCCCTCGTAGTCGTAGTCGTAGTAGTCGTAGTGCGTAACCAGTCTTACGCTTTGACCTCCAAGGTGGTGCCGGTGGGAGATTTTTCCTGTGCGTTGTTGAACAATAAAAAATTCGCAGCGTGCGCGTTAACTAAAAGCCGAATTCTTCTGTCTCTCATTCCCCATTAGCAGCCATTGGCATGTTCCAGTAGGAAACGTTAGTAGAAGTAGAAGTGTAAGTGTTAGCTAAAAGCCGACTTCTTCTGTCTCTCATTCCCATTAGCAGCCATTGTTTACCTCCAAGGTAGTGCCTGGTGAGATTTCTCCTGTGCGTGATTAAACAATAAAAATTTTGTTCAAAACGCCATTGATTGATGAAATAAACTAACGAGAGACGCCAGATGTTTTGTAAAAGCAAAACGAAAGAACGCCAGATGTTTCTAAAGCAAAACGAAAAGACGCCAGCTGCTTAACGAAAGACACCAGATGTTTTCTAAAGCAATGGTTTTCTAAACAATGAAAATTCACAGCGTACATGTAAAATTAAAGTGAGCTGCAAGTCGTCATAACTCATCGAACCTTTAGTATAAACGCACCCGATCTCACGTCGGTGATGATGTACTGGGCAGAATTCACGGAAGATTCACGGGTTTACCGATGAACCTCCGCAGCTTCGCCCACTCATCATCATTCACTCCGTGGATATGCTGTGATTTTTTTTCCGCACTGTGCCACTCATCGATATGAACAAACTAGCCTAGCAAGCAACGATCCTTGGGTAAGTTTGTTCTGATGCTTTGAATTTAGAGTGTAGAACCTGAAAGAGTGGGCAGCAGTGGGTGAGCTAACAACCAATCAAGAATTTTATGGTAAACTGTTGCCCTCTTTGAATTAGCACAGAGGGTACGGCCAAATAAAATACACGCATACATAATGCTTTGCCAAGTAAACAGTTCACTCACAATAGCGTAATTGTGGGATGGTGGATGAATCGGCACTCAACACGTGACATGAATGCTAACTTGCAATGTTTATTTCGTCTCAGGCAAAATGTGCAGGTAAGATAGAAAGCATGTCTAAAAATATTTGATCGATTGAAAAAAAAGTTTTTTTTTAATTGGAAATAACTGAACTTATGCCCAATCAACATGACAACAAAACAGTGCTCCTTAGTTATGACTCTAATTCATACTGTAGAGTACCAAAGAACTCGCTGATGATTTTATTTTGGTGTCTTGGATGACATTCGTACATTTTGTTTTAGGTACATATGCACGGGCCGGAAGAAAAGAATGAGAAGCAGAACCAAAATCTTACTTTGCCACCAATGCAGCTGATGAGAAGTGACAGAAAGGAATACCTAGGAACTAAGGTGTGAGTGCCATCCATCTGGTAAGCATCATATTTTATGGTGATTTTAAACCACAACAATTGTGTTTCCCCATCATTACCCCACGTATATTAATGCAACGAGCATATGCACCCTAAAAATAACTAGGTAGATTTGGACATGTTCGAGTTGCAGAATTGAAACAAGACAGCTATTTATAAACACGAAATCTTGAGAATAAAACTGCAATTATTGTGTTTAATATGTGCTGTAGTATACATCAGCCTGCTTAAATGTGTTTAAAGCAGCCTGTGAAATACCAAGCTTTCTGAAGGCAAGCTTTCAGATTAATTTCTAATTATTTACTGGCAATCTTGAGATCAAAGATGAGTCTTGTGCAATACTGCTCAACTGCATTGCTTAAGACTTGCGCATAAAGAATTACATGTAATTAGTACTAATTATACTTCCTGGCAGTTTTGTGAATAATCAATTACATTTTTAATTTGCAATGGTCTTTCTGATTCAGATACTTTTCGAGGGACAAAGTACATGTATTCGGTAATATTATTGACCAAGAAGTATAAGAGGCAGCACAGCTTCGAGAACTTCAGTTTTGCAAAGACCACACTATTATGACCATGGTCTTGGCCACGAGCAGTACGGTTGCACATGTTCAGAGGAGCAAAGCCAAGCCCTCTGTATTCAATTCCTCATCATCATACCTTCAGCGCAATGTTAGTGAACTAATTGAACCAACGCTGCTATGACGTGACGATGGCTACTTCAGTGTTCTCTGAGCCGTAGAAACGGTAAAGCACTGCACTTTAAACAGGACTCAGATATGAGCATCGTGGCAATGGGATCACAATCGTATGTGCAAGGTGTGCACGTGCATTACAACATATCCCCTCCCTCTAGCATGCATATTGAGAAAGTTTCAATGTCACTGTTGATGTCTTCACGCCATAAGGAGGGTATAGATTACACTAGAACCCCGCTATTAAAGGAGTCCTGGCAAAAAAAAGTCAAATATGATTTGGTTGTTACATCACATCACCGGGAACATATAGGTGTCATCTGTATAATATCAGCCACAAACACAGCCTAAAACATATTTTAATTGAGTTTTAAAGCCTATGCAGTGCAGAATCGGAAGGTGTACATCTAGCGATGTAGTCGTCAGTATGGGTCTGTATGTAAACATAAGTCACAGGTTTTGGCAGTTCATCTCAATGATGTCAGACATTATTGGCCTTCGTGTCGTATGGAGATGTTTAGAGAGTGTACCTCTCAGCTTTTTGTACTGCCGCCACACTAGTGAATTTAGTTTGTTCGTAGACTTCTTACTGCTTGCTTATTACGGGTGTGCCAGTGACATGTACGTGATGGACAGCGCTGGTGGTGACGCCTGATAAGAGGCTCACCAGAGACCCACAAAGCTAACATTGCAGCGACATGCTCACTTTACTGACTCTGTAAAGCATTGACAGCGAGATAACTTGTAGTACTCCGTACCTGCCAACTTTCCCAATTTGCCCAGGAGACTCCTAATTTGTGACCATTCCTTCTGATTGTAGAGGCATGGCCATAAATCTCGTGATAAACAGCCACCAAAAGAAAAATAACAAATGACAACAGTTCTACAAATTATCGGGCCTTGAGGAAAGAGGACAGCTTGCTGCGAGACCCTCACCACTACCCACTGATGTAACGGGAGGGGAGGCTGCCGCGTTTTCGTGTGACCTTGGTTATTTATGGCTTGTCTTATATCTTTATCTTGACAAGGAACTTGTGATAGGATCACACTGCAGCGCATGCAAAGTCAGCTTTGCACTCATATTGCGTTATGCGGTTATAGCTAGCGATGGAGACGTGAGAGACATTACGGCGACTGACGTGGCCGAGGCAAAGGCCTGTCTGCCCGATATGGGAACTGCCACATCAGGTCGGAATCTTATACGAGACCTCACACCTGCATAACACATAGTTTGTGTTTCTTCACACGGCCCTTGTTGGCTTGATTGTTCGGATTCACCTTTTTGCTGGGGGCCAGAAATACAACATGAGCCCTTGCTCACCCTGGGGCCTTTTCGTTGAGGTGCAAGACACTATGCACATAAGGAATGACCACCATTGTAGGCAGTGAAGGTTCAGCCAGACACGTTACCTCATAAACCGAACCTGTCGCAGCAGAGCAGCCAATGAAGACAGCAGACACTTGGGGGCCGCTTTCCCTGAGCCGCCGAACTTGAGACCCAGAGCTCCTTGTGGCACGGTGGTGGCAGGAGTCAACCAGGGCATTTCTCAAGACACCACAAGCAATAGCCCGCTTAACAATCTTGAGTACAAAGACGCGACTGCATGTGAAGGGTTTAAAGTATTTGCAATGAAATATAGAGATGCAGCATGCGTCAACATGCCTTCGATTAATCTAACTGACAAGGAGTGTTGCTACATCCCTACTAATCTTGTTTGACTAAAGTTGTGTTCCTGACGTACACGCTGCTAAAAGTCTAGATTATTTCACCTCCCGTGTCTACTCCATTTCAAGGTCTATTATGATTTGAGGTAAAAGGGGAGAAGATGACGACAGACAAGAGAGAGATGCACACACGGAGCAACACTTCCAACAATGTTTATTCCAGGAAGAATATGGGTGGTATTTATACAAACAGCGCTGTCACTTTCAATCGCTGTGCAGTCGCATTCAGAAAATGCAGCTCTTTCTGTGATGATATGGCAGTATTACCACTGCCCGCATTGGCCTGTTATCTTTAATATCGAAGAAGGCCATCACCGTTAAAATAGGACTTCCGATAATACATAGACTTGTGATTCCACTTGGCATAGACTTGGCATGCCAGTCACGCTGCGAAATGGCCGCAGACAGATACATCGGTCATAAAGCTAAGCCTAAATGCTGGTGTAGCCCACAGAGCGCATGAAGCGATGCCTGTTGTGCATATCAAAGTGCTCATTGCGCGTTTTGTTTACAAAACCGACCTAGGTGCAATGGCAAATCAGCGTGTATGAAAACTGTGCCACGTCAGCGCAGACGTGCCATAGGCCATGAATAAAGCGCCGAGATGCCCATTGAAGCCAATATCATCTTCCATATCTCGGCTTGCAGAATTGCACAACTCATTCACGCGCACATAGTCTAAACTGCACTCACGATCATGAATTACCAGCGTTCCGAGCGCTCTCACTGCGGGCCCGCAAATCGTGCAAGTTTCATGGCGCCCACCAGACGAGTCTTTAGTGCTGCTACCACGTGCGTCTCTCGCTATCCTCAGACACCTGATGTGCAGATGCGGCATGCGATGGCTTTGTTAAATAGAAAATAAAATGCAAAATTTCTTTTTTCACTCGGTTACAGCGCAACACACACGAAGACAAGAGAAGGAAAACGAACAACACGGCGCCGTGTTGTCCGTTTTCCTTCTTTTGTCCTCGTGTGTGTTGCGCTGTAACCGAGTGAAAAAAAATGAATCTCAACCAACTGGCCAAACTTGCCGTTTTCCTGCTAAATTTCTTGTGTCTAAGTAAATAAATTGGGTGCTAATTTGGTAAAACAGGAGCTGGTTGGCCGCTCGAGGATCCCTAAGATGCCCTTTGCGGAACCCCTGGGTTTCGTGGAACCCAGTTTGAGAACCCATGGTCTACGATATTCCCCTGTCATGCAGTAAAAAAATATGCGGCCCAAACTGAGCAATGCTTAAACGATAGGATCAGAAAGCATTGCAATAATGTTAGGAATGGCAGAGAGGGTCACGTGGCAATCCATCGCCAAGATTGCAAGTGTTTCACCGGATTTTCATGCCTGCTCTGTGATCGCCCAGGAGTCGTGATAAATAGACTAGATTAATCATTGAGGTAAAAAAGATTGTTGAAGCAGGTGATTCTTGTGTGAGTGTGGCCTCCATATCATTATCACGAAAAGAGTAGCATTTTCTGAATGAGACTGCGCAGCGATGAAATGTGATAGCACTGTCTGTATAAATAGCACCCATGTTATTCCTGGCATAAACATTTTGGAGGTGGCGCCCCGTGTGTGTGCCTCTCTCTTGTCCGTCCTCGTCTTCACGCCTTTTACCTCTCATCACGCAATACCAACACGCCCACTTCTCAACTCTAATAAGTTAGATTAGTGTGACGCCTCCTATAATTCATTGCCTGGAGCGCGAGCCTCGAATGCGCTGCCCTTCCCTTGCCTGTTCTCTTTTGTTAGGTACAGTGGCTAGCGCCTCTCACGGCGTGCCCTTTTAAACACGAAGCTTTTGCAGCTGCCTCTGAGCAGCTAGTAACGTCATATCACGTGACTAAGTGGTATGGTAGCGAGCGCTCTCCCAGAGTGCCTGGTCGCAACACGCGGCTGGAGGTGTGACCTGTTCGATCGGCTCTGGCAGGAGGCGTTATAAAGAAAAGGGAGAGATGTTTTCGCCATGTGGTTAGAGGAGGCATTGATTAGTGTCCAATAAACCAAACAGTTGGCAGTCAGCACTAGTCCTGTATCCTTGTTTCGTCTGTGTTTCATATTGTGCTGTTTTTAATATGGATACTACCCACTGGCTGGCATTCACACAATATTATGTCCCCATAGGATCCAAGGCATTGAGAACCCTGCTGCTATACCACAACTGTGGGACCATTCCTGTATGATAGATCACAGAGCGCACTCTAAGCCAGCCAAGCGGCCATGAAAGAGAGTGGCTATGAAGAATTTTCACGCAGCTTGGCTCGACTTGATTGTGAGGTTAGCCGCATGAGTGGTGGAGGCGACACCTGTGATGTGTTTATGGTGCCTGCAAGCAAGCACATGTGTGTTCAGCGTACTGCTGACATCATGTAGAGGCTGCAGGAGGTGTTCATGAGGCATGGACGATCTGCGTACCCGCGCGACTGGAGCTCGCAAACAGAAAAGCCGACTCCAGCTTGTTGAAACCCCAAAGAACAAAAAGCAGCCAGCAAAGAGCTGCATACATCGCCTTGTTTGTCTTTGAGCCAAATGAAATCATTCATGCCATGGGATCTAGTTCACCATATATCGCATGTTTGCCATGCACGCATGCATGCACAATTTGGTTATACCATGCTTGTGAAACGTATATTCTGGTATATAAAACGCATGACCTATCATTTATGTTCATCACGCACTCGTGTCATGCCATACACTTTTTTGGTATGTATCCAGTTAACAAAACGGCCGGAAGCGCACCATGACAGTGTCATGTAAATCATACCGTACATGACATGCATATAACATGATTAGAATGTTAGGACCTGTCATTTATGTTCGTCATACAGTCACATCGCGTAATACCAACTTTGGTGTATATCAAACGAGCGAAACGGCCGCGAATGCACCATGAGCGTGGCATGTAAATCATGACATGCATGTCATGGTTTTCACGTTACCACCTGTTATTCATGTTCTTCACACAGTCACATCGCGCATTACCAGTTTTGGTGTATACCAATCTAGCGAAACGGCCACGAGTGCGCCATGAGGGTGGCGTGTAAATCATGTCGTACATGTCATGCATGTCACGATTTTCATGTTACCACCTGTCACTTATGTTCGTCATACAGTCGGGTCGCGCGATACCAGTTTTGGTGTATATCAAGCTAGCGAAACGGCCGCGAAGGCACCATGAGCGTGGCATGTAAATCATGACATGCATGTCATGGTTTTCATGTTACCACCTGTCATTTATGTTCTTCACACAGTCACATGCGTAATACCAATTTTGGTGTATATCAGTCTAGCGAAACGGCCGCGAGTGCGCCATGAGCGTTGCATGTAAATCATGCCGTACATGACATGCATGTCATTATTTTTCTGTTACCACGGGTTAGTTATGTTCGACATACAGAAATGTCTCGTCATACCAGTTTTCATATATATCCATTCATTTAAACGGCCGCTAGCGCCCCGAGACCATGTCATGTAAATCATGCTGCACATGACATGCGTGTCATGATTTGCACGTTAGGACCTGTCATTATGTTCGTCATGAACTCCTGTCGTGCCATAGCAATTTTGATATATATATATAATATTAACGGAACGGCCGCAAGAGCCCGAAGGCCGTAGAATTTAAATCATGCGGTTCATGACATGCGTGTCATGATTTTCATGTTATGACCTGTCATTTATGTTCGTAATACGGTCATGTTATGCCATACCAATTTTGGTATACATCCGATTAAAGAAACGGCCGGGAGAGCACAATGTCGTAGGCGGCTAGATAGATAGATACGCTCAAAGTCGCAGAAGTTTGCTAAGAAATGCTTCGCATTTAAAAAAATGCTCTGGATTTGCACACTGCCAGATATGCACATTTAGAGAGCACCACAATGCAGCCACAATTCACACATGAATAGCATCCTCTGCATATGTTGCTGGAAACAGCTCACTTACATGTTCCTTAATATGCCTAGATTCCTCATTTATATTAGGTGGGTAGTTCTAGACTAACAAAATTTGTATAACTATCTAAATAGTATCGCTAATAAAATGTTGCACAGACATTCTTTAATAATGTGAACAATATGGACTAGGTTTGCTTCGTGTAATGCTATTCGTCATTTTCAAAATCTTGGTGCTCAACAGCTGGGACACCCTGTAGATGTTTTCCTACCACTAAAACAGTTTTGATGCTTTGTGGGTTCAGTAGAGTTATATTTTGTAGTGATGAGTCTTTTAAAAATTTTGTACACTGATATCTCCGTAAGCTGTGACATGCTCTTTTTTATGTTTGTCATGTTCATTTCCAGTTGCAGCATCACGCATGAGCAAGTTATTGCTATTGAACATGCAGGAGCCGCATTTTGTCAATTAATTCTGTGCATTTTTTGGAGAAGTGTTCTCATTTAAATATATTGTTTGTGCTCGATAAGTTGGCATGTAAGAAGTGCTACCAGCATGGATCTAATCACTTTCCCTTCATAATGCAGGCCTTCATTGCCATGCTTCTCATCGGGCTGCCAACTGGGTACGTTGCAGCTTGTTCCACGGTCTTCGCAGCCATCACCCTGCAATTGCCTATTCCTGACATCGTCGACAGTGTACCTTTCTTGGATGCACCCTCACCTGGCAAGCTCGTTCAGCGAATTTGAACCATATTTACAGAGACTCAAGTAAAGAACAGCAACTTCACAGGTGCAAATTGAGCGGCATATTGAACTTCAGTGGGCATGTGAGCTGTGGTGGCGCTATGGCTGTTAGTTGCTCCTCTGATTGTGATGCAGGTTGGTGCACATTTATCATTGCTGCTGTTCCCGTGCCCACAGGTGCGAGTGAGACATCATGTAAATGCTTCTTTGACATTTAACCTATTATGTTCCTATGACATTGAGGCTAACACTCGTCATAATACTCATTTTGAATCCCTTCTAGAAATCGACTCCCTCTCTAACGACTCGCAAACCAACGAGGCTTTTGTGTCACTTTTCCAAGGTTGCACATAACCGTTCACTTCAAGGTATCAAGTCCAAGCCGAATTCACTGCAGTTGTAAAAAGCTTAGATGCTAAAATTAGTGGTACAAACAGGACTAAAAGTGTTTGAACAAAAAACACTAGACACTTACGAGGAGTAGCTCAATACAATCTAAAGATAACTTGAAGAGCTCACCTCTAGGTATGAATTGTTAGAATCTCGACTGAATAAGCAAGAAGACCAATCACGCCATGGCAGTTTAATCAGTTATGGTCCAATGGACAGAAAAAAACTTGATAACAAACTGAACAGAAAATATTTGCTAGTTTTACCTTGATTTTTAAAGGCCTATTTTCTGATCCAATCAAGAGGGCACATCAAATTGCCCGCTTTTCACTGAATGAATGTCGGCAAATAATCATAAAGCTCAGTTGCTTTAAAACAACTGGAAAGGTTCCTTCGATGTGGAACCTGTTTTGCTAACACGCATATCAGCGGAAGGTTTTCTATTTTGGTAAAAGCAAGTTCTTGTTCTGAACCTTTTAAGCTCCATCAAGACAAGCTGTGCCTGAATGGGATGTGCCAGTTTTTTAACTCTGGTATACTACCTCGATTCGTGAGATCGTGGCATGGGGCAATAACACAATCACCAGTGGCAATCATTCATTGCATACAACACGTGCATCATGGTTAGAAAATGAGAGGGGTAATGACTGCCTGTCATAATCATGTCCTCATGTGTATTTAGCACAGTATTTTTGCCAGCCTTTTGTTCCTTGCTTATGTACCCTTGCACCGATATTGTAAATATTGTCACGTGGTCGTGACGTCGACGAAGGCAGCAGTCAGCACGTCCGAGATGAAACTCTTTATTAGGCCGAACTTGTGGCCGGGAAAATGAAACTACAGCTACAGCAATAACAGAGCGTCGACCGTCGAACAGAGCGTCGACCGTCGATCAACTGACAAGTGGTCAAGCGCGTCGGCTTTTATACAGGCGCTATCGAACCTTCCAGCGATATCGCTGGTGGCGGCGTTATCTCTAGACAAAGCTGGAACATTCGCGTGCGGCGCGCAATCTTATCAAAACGATCTAGTACAATCGGGAAGCTTCTCGAACACTGCTTCGCGTCGAGCGTTGATAACCGTCCTTGCTGGTGAAACCCGAACACATCAAAATAAAACAAGAAGAGGGCGTGGCATTGCCCCCCTCTGAAAAAGCATGGTCCCGATGCTTGTGAAAGAACAAAGAAGAGAAAAAAACAAGTGCATACATCAATAAATTACAATAACAAAGGAAAAAGAGTCCCCAGGTTCGCTAACGCGCAAAAAACGGCTTAAGGCGCACGACATGGACGACTTCAGGTCGTGCGCGGCGTCGCTGGGAGTTTGTCATGCCGTCCGGGATGACCTCGTAGTCGACAGCGCTAAGACGTCGAAGAACCTCGTATGGCCCGAAGTATCGCCGAAGGAGTTTTTCGCTAAGCCCACGTCGGCGAATCGGCGTCCAAACCCAAACACTGTCGCCGGGCTGGTATTCCACGAACCGTCGTCGAAGATTGTAGCGACGGCTGTCGGTGTACTGCTGGGTCTTGATGCGCAGGCGGGCGAGCTGTCGAGCTTCTTCGGCACGTTGTAAGTAAACGGCGGCGTCGAGGTTTTCTTCGTCGGTGACGTTCGGTAGCATGGCGTCGAGCGTCGTCGCCGGGCTTCTTCCGTAGACCAACATGTACGGCGTCATCTGCGTCGTTTCTTGGATGGCGGTGTTGTAAGCGAAGGTCACGTACGGAAGGACGGCGTCCCACGTCTTGTGCTCAACGTCGACGTACATGGCCAGTATGTCGGCGATGGTCTTATTTAGACGCTCGGTGAGGCCATTGGACTGTGGGTGGTAGGCGGTGGTGCGGCGGTGGCTCGTCTCGCTGTATTTGAAGATCGCCTGAGTTAAGTCCGCAGTAAAGGCGGTACCTCTGTCTGTGATGAGGACCTCTGGGGCGCCATGACGCAAGACGATGTTCTCCACGAAGAACTTGGCTACCTCGGCGGCACTGCCTCTGGGCAAGGCCTTTGTCTCGGCGTAGCGGGTGAGGTAGTCAGTTGCTACGACGATCCACTTGTTGCCGGAGGCCGACGTCGGGAACGGCCCCAGTAGGTCCATCCCGATTTGCTGCAAAGGCCGGTGAGGTGGTTCAATTGGCTGCAGAAGTCCCGCTGGCCTAGTCGGCGGTGTCTTCCGTCGCTGGCAGTCTCGGCAAGTCTTAACGTAGTGGGCGACGTCGGCAGGAAGGCGTGGCCAGTAGTATTTTTCCTGTATCCTCGCGAGCGTGCGGGAAAAGCCGAGGTGGCCAGCCGTCGGGTCGTCGTGCAGGGCCTGCAGAACTTCTGGTCGCAGTGCCGAAGGTACAACGATAAGGTAGTTGGCCCGGGCCAGGAGAGAAGATCTTTACGAGGACGTCGTTTTTCAAGAGAAATGACGCCAATGCCCGCCTGAATACTTTCGGAACAACGGCGGTCCTACCCTTGAGGTATTCCACAAGGCCCCTGAGTTCCGGGTCGCCTTGCTGTCGTTCAGCGAAGTCGTCGGCACTTATGGTTCCCAAGAAGCAGTCATCATCGTGGTCGTCCTGCGGCGGTGCGTCGACGGGGGCACGAGACAAGCAGTCGGCGTCGGAGTGTTTTCTTCCGGACTTGTAAACGACGGTAATGTCGAATTCTTGAAGTCCTAGGCTCCACCGTGCGAGGCGACCTGAAGGGTCCTTCAAGTTGGCTAGCCAACACAAGGCGTGGTGGTCGCTCACAACTTTGAAGGGCCAGCCGTAGATGTAGGGGCGAAACTTCGATGTAGCCTAGATGATGGCCAGGCACTCCTTTTCTGTGGTGGAATAGTTGATTTCTGCCTTTGATAGCGACCGGATAGCATAACTGATGACCCTTTCCAATCCGTCGGTCTTCTGCACAACGACGGCGCCGAGTCCTACGCTGCTTGCGTAGGTGTGGATTTCCGTATCGGCGTGCTCGTCGAAATGCGCGAGTATCGGAGGCGTCTGCAGGCGTCGTTTCAGTTCTTGAAATGCCTGAACTTGCGAAGTTTCCCACCTGAATTCGACGTCAGCCTTCGTGAGTTGCGTCAGTGGCTCGGCGATCCGTGAAAATTCCTTGACGAAACGTCTGTAATAGGCGCACAAGGCGAGAAAACGGCGTACGGCTTTCTTGTCGGTGGGCGTCGGGAAGTCAGCGATGGCAGCTGTTTTGCGCGGGTCCGGGCGAACACCATCCTTGCTGATCACATGACCCAAGAACAAGAGCTCCTCGTACGCGAAGCGGCACTTTTCAGGCTTCAAATTGAGTCCGGAGGTCTTGATTGCTTGAAGTACAGCTTCAAGGCGCCGAAGGTGTTCGTCGAAGTTTGAGGAAAACACAACGACGTCGTCCAAGTACACGAGGCACGTCTGCCACTTCAAGCCGGCCAGTAATGTATCCATAACCCGTTGAAAAGTCGCAGGTGCCGAGCAAAGACCAAAAGGCATGACCTTGAACTCAAACAGGCCGTCTGGTGTTATGAAGGCAGTCTTTTTTCGGTCTCTCTCGTCGACTTCTATTTGCCAATAACCGGTCTTGAGGTCCATCGACGAAAAGTACTTTGCGTTGTGTAATCGATCCAGGATGTCGTCTATCCGGGGAAGGGGATACACGTCCTTCTTCGTCACTTTGTTCAGGCGACGATAATCGACGCAAAAACGGAGAGTCCCATGCTTCTTCTTCACTAGCACCACGGGGGATGCCCACGGACTCTTCGATGGCTGGATGATGTCGTCGCGTAGCATTTCGTCGACCTGTTTCTTCACGGCCTCCCGTTCCCGCGTCGAAACCCGGTAGGGACTCTGACGGAGTGGTCGAGCATTTTCTTCTGTTATAATGCGGTGCTTAGCATGGGGCGTTTGTCGGACCCGCGATGACGACGAGAAACAGTCCTTGTTTTTCTGCAGAAGGCATCGAAGCTGTCGCTGTTGGCGAGCGGGAAGACTTGGGTTTACGTCGAAGGGTGGCTCAGGTATTGGGGTAGTCGTCGTAGCTTCGTCAGAATCTGAAAAGGCAAACGCATCGCTGACGGCCAAGATTTCTTCGATGTATGCAATTGTCGTACCCCTGCTTAGGTGCCTGTATTCTTGGCTGAAGTTCGTTAGCATCACGTTCCCTTTTGGGAACGTGATGCTGGGAACGTAGACAAATTGGCGCCACTAGCGCCAATTTGTCCCCTGGCATTTGGTAGGCCAAACTGTGAAACTAAAAAACAATAAAAAGTATTGCTGATGCTGCTATGGCAACGCTTTTATTGATGAGAGGGAAGGAAACGCCGAGATACTTGTCTGCTATGCGCTCGACGAGCGCGCGACTGCCTTGGGAGCCGCAAATGGAAAACAACACCACTTGCATTTTTTAAAGACGATAGTCTTTCTTGGGGAACTTAAACGCAGAAATTTTGGTCTGTCTTTCTATCTGTCTTTCTGTTTGTCGGCACGTCACTCGATTCAGTCAGAGCCGTATATTCCCTTTGGGTATACGGCTCTGGATTCAGCCACCCGGCCAAAGTTGAACCACTTGCTTACCGCCAACCCATCTTGAACTGGTACGGCTGTTCCTACTTGTGAACGTTGTCGATCAAAAAGTAAATATTACGCATATATGAGGCGCAACATCATTAGGTAAGTATTAGGTGGTGTGTTCCTTTAATAAAATATACATAGATACGCAATTTTAAAGACCCTAGTTTTTAAGCTGCGCTGAAAATGCGACTGCGCTGAAACTTGTCATCCTCCGTGCCCTCTGCACAAGCTCATGTTGTGTTTCGGTTTCAGTTCAGTATTGCATTGTACGAATGACAGGGGGCGCCGCTCTGGCATTCCTGTTTTACCCAGGCGACGTGTAAATAAGAGAGTATGTGGAGAGTACTCGTTGAGTGCGGACGTTTCTTCTCCTTCGGCGCATCGCGTCAAACCGCGTGTTCGGGCTGGCCGGCGTCCCCGCCGGTCGCGTTGGTCACCGCCGGTCTTCACCTGCCGCTGCGCCGGGACTACCAGCCCGCAACACAGCACTCATGTTTCCCGACGTATTGCCAGATGGCGTCCATATCTCACGCAGCGCCTCTTCTATCGTCTTGAGACGACATTTGCAGCGAAGCACGCAGATACGCGGCCAATTTTTTTTCAGGTTGTATTGCTGCTGCGTATATTGTTTTCGACAGCTTTCGGTTGCTAATTTTCTCGGACTCTCAGGACGTCCACAAAACATTTGTTTGGAAATATTTCTCAGTTGAATGCGCGCGAGCCAGCAAGACTTGAAATGCGACATTTTTGTTTGAGCAAGAAAAAGTAGTAGTCGGAAAATGTGGTTAATTCACTGTTTTCATTAGCAACGATAAAGCTCAATACATGCCGCAGTAGCACAGAGCTGTGCATCTCGTACAGTAAATAAAAATGTTGGCATTGTGCGTCGGTTACACAAACATAAGAGAATTCTTGACACAATTCATCGTATACAAATTATAGCTGCAGGAGTCGCAACGTTCACTGGCTGTACAAAATACAATTCTCCAGAAACGACGGCTCATAGTAACATGTTCCTGAATAATAAACTGATCATGCAGTGCAGATGACCAACACATTGAGCCCAGCACTACCAGCTGCTTTTTCTGTGAAAGTTGCTAGTCGAAACAAGCTTCTATAGCAAGAGAATTTCCTGCACAACTCCGCTTGTGCTGATGTACCGTTACATATTGAGCAAATTCTATTTACATTTTAACACTTGGCTTTATTTCTCGATACAACGCGTAAAGCCTCGTTCAAAGCTGTAGCATTGCTAACAGGGCATTATATTACAGAATTATACACCAGTATATTGCACTTATTCCTCGCAATTTGTAATGCACATATTTTCTATCACAGTTTAGGCATGAGATTCACAATCCTACAACATCAAACAAAAATGTCACCCTGCCGACAGAGCTTTCCATCGAGAAGAAGTAAATGCAGTACAGGCAAGCGTCGATGGTTAATCATCATTGGAAATTGGGCTAGGACAGAGTGATGCACAAAGGTATCACGAAACGCGCACCTTCGGGACATGGAGAAATGTTCACAAAAGTAATTCAGATCGACTGCATTTAATGAATCAGCCTGGGCACATAGCTCAGGACGGGGATCGGTTTTCAGGACATTCCTCTAATATGCCTCAATCATATAAAGTATACTTTCTTTTCTAGAGCTCCGAAGCCCAGCTTCGTGCGTCATGTGGCAAGCATAGGACGAATCTGAGCTTTACTATTAGTGTAGTAATTTTTCGGCGGCTTTTTATCCTAGCTGACTTCCGATACTTTTGCGCATCACTCTTTAGTCGCTTGATGACGGCTGCGGTCTTCGGCGAATACACCTTTCTCTTTGGGCCTCGGTGAGATGGTGTGGATGCTGTAAAGAGAGATGCGCATCTCTCTTTACAGAGACAAGTTATATTGTATGCGCATACAATATAACTTGTCTCTGGGTCAGCATAGGTACACAAAGCGAGCACAGCGTCCTCTCTATAAGCAAGTGTGGGGTACTTTGGCAAAGGGAATTTCGTTGGCGACAGATGAAGACTAAATTCCTAATTTGTGAGTGGCTCAGGTACCTTAAGAATTTTGTGCTTAATTAGATACATAGATGTCGTTATCAAAATCAGTGTGGATATTAACAGCGCTTCATGATATGGCATCTTACATGAACGGTAGCATGAGATGTTAAGTGTTGGCAGATATCATATTTTCATTTATTGTTTGCTCGGACTTCTCTTCATATATTCCAGCGATCACATGTGGAACATGTAATGTCGTTGGAAATCAGTTCTGCGGAATCCCGCAAGGTGGCGAAATAGTTAAGAAGAAAGAGAGAATAGAGAACCACACGATTGTGGCACGAAGCTGCAACTAAGAAGCTTTCTTTCTGAGAAATCCGCACGGGTTTCCTTGTGGCTGTGTGCCACAATCAGGTGTTTATCTATTTTCCCTTTTTTTCATGTAATGTCGTTGTATGCAACACTCTAAAAAAAGTTCGAGTAAAAAGGGCATCTTTTTTTCCCACAAAAATATTCGGCATCCGGCTTGCTCAAGTTCCCTTTCTTGAAAACTCGGCGCTGGCCACCTTCCTATCAAGAATGCTATGTCACGCTGATAGCGCGCGTACCGTTCGTGACCAGGAAACGCCGGGCGCGTGGCGATAATGCAAGGAAAGGAACGCGAGATAGATGAAGATTATCGTTTTGGGACAAAACGACGCCATTTTTACTCGATCTTTTCTCAGAGTGAACTTGGTCATGCAAATAATTTCCTAATATTCCTTGTTAAAAAGAAGGACCCACTGTGTTCGATTAAAAAGATTAAAATGACCAAACATTATTAACACGTAAACAAGAAAGCGTCAACAAAACGAGTGTTCTTACTTGGTTTTTCCTGGCCGGATCTTTCCGGGCACGGCGCACACTCATCCGAACAGCCACACGTGGAAAGGCCAGATGGTCCAGGCATTGGGGATTCGGGGTGAACTGGTCTCTGGCTGGAATCAAACAGAAATAACGTCGATCGCATGGGAGAGTTTATAACGAGCTCTGGAAATGCCGCCCTTCCAGCTTTCGCTGTGACTGTGCTGCGCTTTCCGCGCAGGCCTGGCGTTTCTTTTGCTTAGTGCACATTACGGAATCTTAAGCTATGCAAACAGGCGCCGCAATACAAAAACAGAATGAAGAAAGGACACACAAGGGCAAGCGCATAATCACAACTGGAATTTTATTGAATCAAAGGCACAACTGGAATTTTATTGAGTCAAAGGCACATGAAAAAGACGGATACCTATTTCTTTTTAATAACATGTCAGTTGCGCGTACGCACTTGTCCTTGTCTGTTAGTTCTTCAGTCTGTTCTCGGTGTTGCACCACCAAGCAATTACGACTGGCACAAATATTTACACTGCTATAGTATTTGCGGCTCATGTATGTCCTACTCATTAAGTGCTAACATCTCTTTCTTGAAACAAACTCTGCTTGCAGGTTCTTCCTACACAGCACTCCTAGAATCGCTACTTTCTTCTCGTAAATAACTAAAAAAACGCTATCTTGTGACTTCTGTTGTCCTCTATTCCGCGGCATCCGGATGAAGCAGCAGGATAAAGCCCAGTGAAGGCATCCAAGTAGCGAAAATTAAGCAATGCTCGTTGTTTGCAAAAAAAAAAGCATTTATTGATATTTATCATTACTTTTAGCGTACACTTACCATGACCGAGATGAGACAATGTTTCAGAGGAGACTGAGCTGGCTGTTGTGGGGCCGCCTTCTGGAAACAAGGGAAAAATGAGTGGCACTTAAGTTCGCACGTTTTAAACAGCCTCAGCACGTTTTCCGTAAAATGGCGCTTTCTAACTCAACCGGGCCAGCTGCAATTCATATATCTTTGCATGACTTCTACTAAAAATATTCCTCTAAGAGACATTAGGCATTGTTCCAAGTTTTATTGCTGCTGTACATTCATGTAACATGTTCAGCATCATTGTTGTCTCATTAGCTGGCTCAGAATATTGTAGTATTGCAGAGTTTTTTTTTTTAGGGGCGAAGCTCCTTAAGGCGGCACCCGTTCGTCCCTCGTAGTCGTAGTCGTAGTCCGTAACCAGTCTTACGCTTTGACCTCCAAGGTGGTGCCGGTGGGAGATTTTTCCTGTGCGTTGTTGAACAATAAAAAATTCGCAGCGGTAGCTAAAAGCCGACTTCTTCTGTCTCTCATTCCCATTAGCAGCCATTCTTTACCTCCAAGGTAGTGCCTGGTGAGATTTCTCCTGTGCGTGATTAAACAATAAAAATTTTGTTCAAAACACCGTTGATTGATGAAATAAACCAACGAAAGACGCCAGATGTTTTGTAAAAGCAAACCGGAAGAACGCCAGATGTTTCTAAAGCAAAAGGAAAAGACGCCAGCTGCTTAACGAAAGACGCCAGATGTTTTCTAAAGCAATGGTTTTCTAAACAATGAAAATTCACAGCGTACATGTAAAATTAAAGTGAGCTGCAAGTCGTCATAACTCATCGAACCTTTAGTATAAACGCGCCCTATCTCACGTCGGTGATGATGTACTGGGCAGAATTCACGGAAGATTCACGGTTTACCGATGAATCTCCGCAGCTTCGCCCACTCATCATCATTCACTCCGTGGATATGCTGTGATTTTTTTACTTACTTTTGCTTTACCATTTCGTGCACTGTCCGCGAGAGGTAATTAGATCCAAACAATTTAAAAGCTGCTGTTTCCCACTCCTATAAAATTTCTACTATACAGCGCCAATCAAACTTATGTAGATCATCGCAGCGCGTACGCAAGAATTGGCTCTGTCGTACTGTTGAACTGTGCGGCTTTACGGACCATGACACGTGCGTGAGACATGCCGTAATGAGCGACTGGAACTATTTCGGCCACCGGAGGTGTACGCTAACTTCGCCCTTATCGAAACGCAATTTAATGCCGCGACCTCGTGTTTGCTGATGCATTTAAGGCTTTCGACTTAAAAAAAAAAGAACAACCGCCTCGGTGGTATAGTGGTTACAGTGCTCGGCTGATGACCCGAATCACGGGCTCGAGCATTTCGGTGGAGGTGAAATTCTAGAGGCCCGTGTGCTGTGCGATGTCAGTGCAGGTTAAAGAACACCAGATGGCCAAAATTCATGGAGCCCTCCACTACGGCGTGCCTCAAATCATATAGTGGCTTTTGCACGCAAAAGCCCTGATAGTATTATTAACAAATGAGACAAATAAACGACGCCGTGGATCTGCCGCACAAAATGCAAAACAGTATTGAAAGCGCTCATAGCATGCGCATAGAACTGGGCATGCAAAAAAGAGAAAGGCTGCAGGAAACGAAACTGCAGATACAAGAAAAAAAGAAGGAAAAACGCACAGACACTGCGCGCGTATGCGACGCTTTATGGCATACTACGCAACAACTTATTAAATGCGAAGCATTTCTTAGCGAACCTCTGGCACTTTGAGCGTTTCTATCTACGTATCTATCTATCTATCTATCTATCTATCTATCTAGCCGCCTACGTCTGGGTGCTCTCATGATCGCCTCCTTAACTTGGTGTAGACCAAAATTTGCATGGGAGGGTAAGAGGACATGACGAATATGATTGCCGGGTCATGACATGAATAACGTTAAAATCCTGTCGCGTACGTCGTCAAACCCTTTCCACTAGACACGTGTGGCACATACCCGTTTACCATGGGCCGAGGTGTACGGGTATGCGCAATAGGTGATTGACAGTTTATATCTACCCAGGAACGGCGAGAACAGACATTGGTTACTTAAATGCTAAAGCGTTAAAGAAAACCAACATCGGCAGCGTTGACTTAACGAATGGAAAGAATGAAATTTAGGATCCCAGCAGGAATCGAACCTAAGCATTCTGCGTGGCAATCGGGTATTCTACCACAGAGCCACGCCAGGTCTATAAACTGGTTTGGAAAAACAGCCTACGCAGGCGTAAAATCGGTGCAACGTCAATTGTGGTTGTGGTGCTGGCTATCTAATTTTACAAGAAAGCAATAAACACTACATGATACTCCTACGATATGTACTTTTACGATACAGGCGTCATATCAGATTAACGTCTGTAGTTCCAGTGTTGGCTCCGCTTTTATAGCAGTCTAATAAACATTACGTTTGTATTCCTATGATTCAGCAAGCTATGTTGAAGCATTGCTCGACCCCGGAGGAATACATTAACGAAAGGTACGTATGATATCCACATCACCGCACCGTAAAGTGTACTTTGTCCACCAAAACGGCGCAGTGTCCTCTTCATTTCTTACGAGGCTGGGCGATGGCCTCATGCTGACCGATGATGATACCATATTGATTGACAGCCGCTTTGTAGACTAGGCTACGGAAGCCGCACACGCCCAGGTAGTTTACGAATACGACAAACGCCATCCGCTGATTTTGGTCTACGTAGCACTATCCAGGCCTACTAGCCTCGACGGCCTATACCTCACCAACACGACGGGTGGATTCAGGTTCCGACATGTCGCCGGCTCGGTCGACAGACAGTTTGTCGACGAAATGACCGAGGCATCCACAAATTCCAACAGCTCTACTAGCTCTACTTTAGCTCTACTATACCACATACTTCACTACACATGGACCCCCTGTCACCAGGGTCACGACCGGATCCTATAACAAGTCATGACCAGCTGCTTGTTTTCACTGATCACTGTGATTATGCCCTTCTTCAAGAACTGTGAAGAACTTCTTGCACACATGTACACGGGTTCGTGAAACGTGCGTGCGTTATCGGGATACGTATAAGCACTACATACGTATACGTATAGCTTACCGCTTCTGGTGTTGGTAATACCCACGTTGCATACCCAACCGTAAACAACTGGTTATGTAACACATATGCGGCTCTTCAACATATATATGTGTGCGTATAAAAATTATACAAATCTTTAGCGTCATTTTGTAACGTGTCGCTCAGTAAAAAAAGTTACGCCACAGTCCCCTACCCGCCGCATGCTTCGCATAACATCGACTCCCACGGTACGTGGGATCTGCCGAATTTTTTCATCGTCTTGATACTCAAGGTACAGATCGAGTGCCGACTAGTGGTGCAGAACTATCGGTAAATTGACTATCGATAGTATCTCGATAGTTTTTTTGAAACTATCGATAGTGTAAACAAACTATCGATAGTGCAATCGGTAGTACCATCGTTAATATTACTAAAGCGATATTACTGCCACGCGTGTTCATTGCATTGTTTTGGCGTATTCGGGTTTCACCCACAAAGACTTTTAGCAACGTTTGACGCAGACCGCGCCGTAATGTTTGAGAAGCTTCACAATTGTTTGAGATCATTCTGTTAAGATTACGCGCTGGACGCGAATAGTCAAGTTTATTCGTGAGTTTACGCGAGCACCAGCGATAACGATGGAAGGTTTGATGACTGATGTATAAAGGACGACGCGTTCCACCGATGATCGGATTACACGACGGCCGACGACTGCCCCGCCGCTATCAGTGCGCAGCATGCATTGCTTGTATCTTGAGTTTTGATTTTCTGGGCACAAGTTCGCCCAAATAAAGAGCTCCGTATTTCCCAGTCTTGTTACAGCATTCTTCACCGTCACAACTACGTGACAATACTATCGATAGTGGTGTGACTAATGATGCGGTTGCTGGCCGGCCATATTGCCAAAAAAATGCGATCGCCTACTACCAGCTTCGCTTAATTTATGAGCAATTATTGGCGGAGAAATTAATTATTTCTGCATCCATCGATAAATTCGTATCCAAAAGCAACCAGTTACACCTTACAACTAACTTCTTGATATTTTTTTATTTTGAAAACATAAAATGCAATATCAATTTGAAGCCGCGCAGTCCCACCACATGTAAAGGCTTCCTTTCCGGTACAGCTCAACAGTTTCGCTTATGATCTTGTTTCAGCAAAGCACTCTGGTGAAGAACACAAACATGCCAACTTTCTTGCCCTTCAGTCTGCTCCTCCGGCTCCACTATGTACCACGTGCGCGGGGAACCAAGTTTATTCTGCAGTGAGTCGGGGCTGTTGATTTTATACTATCGATAGTACCATCGAATTTTTTGCTGTCGATAGTATTTTTCACCATCGATAGTTCGATAGCGACTCATCTATTGATAGTATCGATAGTACCATCGATAGTTCTGCATCACTAGTGCCGACACAATAGCGGCCACAGATTGTGAGCAAGAAATGTCCGCAATAATAATGATAAAAAAAGCTTTCATTTAATTTTAGCAGCATATTTCGAGCATACTGCCCCTCGGCCCTTTATTCTGTTTACAGTATGTGTGATGCTGTGATGAAGCAACTTTAAAAAATGCGAGTGTAGCAGACGACAGCGCTGCATCCCCTAGAAGATGACGAGAATGAAGGGACATTGAAGCTCGCGCATCGAAAAAGAAGAGAAGGCGCTCGCGCAGAACAGAGCTGTTGGAACGCCGAGCCGACAAGACGAAGCGAGAGAGCCCAGGGCGAACCCGCAACTACGCGCGAGGTTCAGAAGGCCGGGTTCCTGTCTTCGAGCCGCTGACGTCCTCGGGGCACGGCGTGTCGGCGTGACCCGGCACGAGTTCTGGGTGAGGCCTCCTGCGGACATCTCAGGCATGGCGAGCGTCCTCGAGACCCCGGAGCTGCTGACCATGTCCAGCGAGCCGACGTCGATGACGGGGTGTGGCCACGCCTAGACCTGGTGATGCCTTCTGCAGCGGGACGCTGACTCGTGTACCCAAGCGACGACTGCACCGCGAGCACGCAACGAGTTCCACTTCAAGGCACCGGGCTACTGGCAGGTTCCCATGGATCAAGACTCCAAACCAATGACAGCTTTCGCTACAGCATCAGGGCTGTATCAGTTTAGATTCATGCCGTTTGGTATCAAAACCGCCCCGGCTGTGTTTAACCGCCTTATGAGGAAAGTGGTAGCAGACATACCATACGTTTATTACTACTTTGACGATGTGCTCATTGCTACTGAATCCTGGGCTGAACATGTGGCTATACTTGAGTCGTTTCTCAAGCGAGTTAGGGAGGCTGGTTTGACCATTCGGCCAACAAAGAGTGAGATTGGCCAGGAGTCAGTCAAATTTCTCGGTCATCTCGTTGGGCAAGGCGTCATTCGACCACAGGTCGAAACACTCGACAAAATACTGGCTGCGAAGCGCCCACAAACTAAAAAAGAAGTACGCTCGTTCTTGGGTCTTACAGGTTATTACAGAGATTTCGTGCACAACTACTCTGAAGTCTCCTACCCACTGACCGAATTGACAAAGAAGAGGGCCCCTAACAAAGTTCTTTGGGGAGAACGAGAACAGAAATCATTCGATGGACTCAAGATTTTGCTATCTACGCCGCCTGTTCTGAAAGCACCTGATTTTTCAAAACCTTTTGTACTCCGCACCGATGCATCATCGAGAAGTGTAGGTGCCATACTCATGCAGCGTCATGAAGGAATACTGCACCCAGTGTCATACGCAAGCCGCAGACTGCAACCACGCGAAGCTGCTTACTCTACAGTGGAGCGAGAGGCTCCGGCTCTTACGTGGGCGGTCCGAAAATTTCATATCTAGCCGCACGTTCATTCTACAGAGTGACCACAAACCGCTTGTGTACATCAAGTCGGCCAAGCATGTAAACAGCCGCGTGTTAAGGTGGAGCCTCATACTTATGGAGTACGACTTTTCGGTCGAGTACATAAAAGGCAGCGAAAATGTAGGCGCAGACTATATGAGCCGTTTACCAACTCCGTGAGCAACGTCTACATAAAGACTCGGTGCTTAGTGGTATTAATGTCATGTGGAGTCAACCTTACAGTGCGGTACTATACAGGTATCATGACGGTTTAGTTTTGTGACTTGTTTATATTTTTTTTCTTCTGTTGTGTACTTTTGTGAACAAATGTGCCGAGTGTGCGGGGCTCGGAACTGCTGTGCTGTGCAGTGGTGCGTACGTGCGTGTTTCCGTCTGCGAACCAACGTGTCCCCAGTGCCTTCAAGTTCTTCTACCGGAAGAAATTTCTTAAGTGGGGGGTGATGTGATGAAGCAACTTTAAAAAATGCGAGTGTAGCAGACGACAGCGCTGCATCCCCTAGAAGATTACGAGAATGAAGGGACATTGAAGCTCGCGCATCGAAAAAGAAGAGAAGGCGCTCGCGCAGAACAGAGCTGTTGGAACGCCGAGCCGACAAGACGAAGCGAGAGAGCCCAGGGCGAACCCGCAACTACGCGCGAGGTTCAGAAGGCCGGGTTCCTGTCTTCGAGCCGCTGACGTCCTCGGGGCACGGCGTGTCGGCGTGACCCGGCACGAGTTCTGGGTGAGGCCTCCTGCGGACATCTCAGGCATGGCGAGCGTACTCGAGACCCCGGAGCTGCTGACCATGTCCAGCGAGCCGACGTCGATGACGGGGGTGTGGCCACGCCTAGACCTGGTGATGCCTTCTGCAGCGGGACGCTAACTCGTGTACCCAAGCGACGACTGCACCGCGAGCACACAACGAGTTCCACTTCAAGGCACCGGGCTACGGCACAGACTTGTGAGACTGCCTACTCCTTTTTGTTATGTTTGCGAACCGCGTGCACGACGTCTAGTTACTGTATTTGTAATGTGTGTCTCTCGATGAATATAACTTCCTTTTGTGTTCCGCACTGTCTCCATCTTCCTCGCGTCACACGCCTTGCGACGTGACTAACCTCACCATCACAGATGCCATTTATAATAAACGACTAAATTGTTTGTAAACTTAGCAAAATAAGCCCCTTTACAGAAGGGTTTGTGTTCCCCTTCTGTGTCCCGTTAGTTTACGCTGCCAATATTTCAGTATAAGCCACCTGAATCGTGCTTATTAAGTAGCTTCGCAACACTAAAATGTGTGTCTTGAGATACATATGCTACTGCTGATGCTGCTGCTACTGACATTTATATAAATAAATACTTGGAACGATTATTTGTGAATTTGGAATGCAGAGTTTACGAGAAAATTAAGTAAGGCTTTAGACTCAACTCTGTCGTTTCCCGCCTATGGAAGAGGATTCGTTTTCAATTAACGGAGTCTACGTCTGCCTCTAGCGCATAAGACATGCACAGGCCGTCAGCTTACATGGATTACATGCTCCCTTAATAAACATTTAGGCAAGAACCGCACTAAAAGCTGCCCAAGCTTCAAAAAACATGGTTGATCCCTCCGTCATAGGAATCGGAATAACACGAAAGTAAAGCGTGCCCTTACAGAAGTAACTGAATGTTTACTGTACTATTATATACGAGAGTTTGCACAATGTATACTGATGTCTGGCAGCTATAGCACCGTTTAACGTGGAGGCACCCACTTTGATAATTGGTGGTACATCTTGTGGAGATAGGTTTAGCACAAAGCTTACCCTACGAGGCGACCGTGAAGGGACGCGACGTTCTCCACTGCCGCAGCGAACAAAGACGCTACGGCCGGGTTCGTCGACTCTCCAGCACGGCGCAGAAAAGGCACTCGAGGCAGGATGTCAACAAACAACACGGGTTTATTAACCCAAGATGCAGCACAGTACAACAGTCATGGGCTTGCAGGCCGTAAAGGGAACTCCGCAAGACCGATCGAGTACGCTTGCCGGCGGCGCTACGACCATCACACAAAAGGCAGCAGTCGAGCGCACTGACGAGAAGCCGCCTGCCAGAGCAGCGCGTTAACCTCTCCTGCCGGCCTGAGTGCATCTGACGCGAGCAAGCCAGCGCCAGACAGAAGCGAGCTCAAGGGGGAAGGGGGTTGTCACTGGTGGCCAATGAGGACAGGCGCAGCGCAGTGACGTAGGCTAGCGGGGTGGCGTGAGCATGACGAGACATGCCCGGATCCCTGCACGCGCGCCAGGAAGCCGACGCATGGCTCGCACAAGACAAAGAGGCCTGGCGCTGCCGCCGTGGTCGCCATACCGCAGATTAACGGCGGTCCCCGGCGCTCGAGCCTCGCGGGGCCAACACACGCGCTAGCTGGGGAACGAGGCACCAAAGGGGAGGGCGCGCTCGATTCCCACATTCCCCCCTCCTAAAGACCGAGGCCAGCCTGTGAAAGAGGCTGTCCGACGCCAAGTGGCAAGGTCAGCTCAGCCGCAAGGCGGCTGGCCAACGGGGCAAAGCCCAGCACGGGTGTGTCGTCTTCCCGAAGGTACAAATCCATAAGTCGGCCATGGCCAACCGCCGGAAGTCGCTGGGACGGGGGCCACACAGGAACAGCAGGCCGGAACAGCAGGAAGCCAGGAACGGAGGCCGGAGCGACCACGCTCGGACCTGGGCTAAAGCTTGAGTGGGCGGACCAGCCGCCGAGGGCGGCTGCCGAAGCTGCCAGGTGGGAAAGGCAGGGTGGAGGTGGCTGCAGGGCAGAAGGCAGGCCTCAGCCGGGAGTACCAGGGAACAGCAGGCTATCAGGTCTGGAACAGGCTGGTGGCACGGTAGGCGCAGGGAGACGACGGGGCGATGCAGGAGTGGACAGAAATGCCCCGGCATAGCCGGCGTGCCAAAAAGGGGTGCCTGCCTGACAGTGCTGCCCAACAAAAGGGGGCGCTTGCCAGGTTATGGCTGGGACAACACATCAGAGGGTATTTTCGGCCAAGAGGGCCTTCTACCACTTCCAGACGTGTGCCGCCGCACCTTAGCGGATATTTTCCATTCACTGTCAAGGTATGGAATAAAGTCCAGCTACCTGTCCGTGGAAGAAAGGTTGCTTAGGTGCGTTTCCGCAGGTTGTACCGGTGGCGTGACTTGGGGCCAGCTTTACGGTTTTCCTGCGGTTGTGTGACCGCCTCCCCCTCTCCCAAATCGCTGCTGCGGGCAACGAAAGGGTTTGAGGGCGGCTGCTTGAGCCCGGGGGTTTGCCCGCATGAGACTGCACGCCACACGAGGAGTGAAGAGCGTCACGTTTAATGCCTGGCCAGGTAGCAGAGGGGCACAACTTTTGGAAAGTCTTATGGCCACTCGCATGTCCTGCCAACCACGAGTCGTGGAAATAGCCGAGGGTGGCTTTCCTGACAGTGCGGGGCACCCCCACCTTGAAATACTCCTTGGGATCTTCTTCCGGTGGGATGTGGAACGCAGGAGAACTCCGCCGGCGACAAACAGATGCGAATCCAACGTGCCCGCAGCAATACCAGGCTGCGTAAACGGCACACGGCGCCGACAGCAATGCCAGACTGTCAATACGCGCCCGCTCCTTGGGAGCGCGGCTCTTGGAGCCCACAACGGATCGCACTGCTGTGCCTTTGGTATCTCTTCTCTGCTTAACAGGAAAGCGGCTGAAGTGACGTGCCCAGCCGAGCAGATCGACTCAAAAGTCAATTCGCCGTCAGGGTTCGCTCCTTTCGATCCATTGGAGCCAGATGCCCCGGAGTCTACTCGGTGCGATTGCTCTCGGGAGAGGCGGACACAAGTGTCACACCGAAGTTCAATAAGGTCCAATAACCTTATAGGCATAATGATCAGTCACACCGAAACGGGGGCACGCGACAAGGCATGACCCACGACGTTTAAACTCCCTTTCCGGTAGCGCACAACAAAGTTGTATCGCTGCATAGTCAACGCCCAGCGCGCGGGGCGGCCCGAAGGCTCACGCAAGCGCTTAAAGGGGTGGTGCCACCAAATTTGTGGCTTGCGCATTCTTTGCTGTAAGCGTTTCCTATAGCTCCAGGAAGCATGATGCACGCACCAAGATTCATGTATTCTCGCTAAATAACTTAATATCGCCTTTTGATTTGGACAACTTTCGGTTTCGGTTTCTGGGCGCCGAGGTGGGCAGTGACGTAGAAGTGTAGGGGTGTCACGTGACCACACAAGGCTGTGACGCACATAGCCAGGAAGCGATCGAAACTCGGGAGTGATGTAGCAACCCATGCTTTGCCGGTACTACAGTGAACTAGAATGTATTCTAGTTCATTACAGCCGGTACGTACGTTGCGGAAGTGGCGGAGGTCCAGAGGTCAGTCACGTTACTACAGCAGATTTGGTGTGACGTCACTACAACTTTCGCTGCCCATCCTACAGATCTACGTCACTGTTGGCGCGCTAGCGATGGGTTTCGATCGGGAGAATGAGCATTTAGGTACACTTTGGAAGTGAATTAAAATATATTCTAAACGTTTGCTGTGTCCGACCCTTCGTGTGGAATGTCCTTGCATACAGAGGAAACCCACAACAGGCTTATTATAGCCTCGAAATTTGATGGCACCACCCCTTTAAGCCAGCGGAGCGCCATGGGGTCTGTTTCCTCCACCAATGGCACTCCCTTGACATAGCAGACAAGCTTCCGGCGAGCGAAATCTCGTGTGGGAACAATGCCGTGTGGGGACAATGTTGTGTGCCCGCGGTGCGCTGAATCTCATTCAAAAGACGCCTGCGGTGCAACTGTGTTAAGGTGTCCCAACTGCCATGGCGCTCATGAAGCCTCATCCAAAGACTGGCCGAGCTTGAGGAACGAGCACGCGGTACTCAAGCGTATGGTGCGGGACAATTCAACGCACAGAGCGGCGGCCGCTACACTTCGGCGACGACGGCGTCGACACCGAAGAACATCACGAAAAGACTGCTCTGCCGATAGCGAGATGTCATCCTCCATCAAAGCGGCTGCCTTACGAACACCGAACTCCTCGAAGACGGACACTGCGAAATCAAAGGCAGAGACAGCAGTCGCACCTTCCGCAGAGTGGCCCTCACTTCCACGAGCTCAACCTGCTACGGCGTCACATCGAATCCCACCGCCCTCAACGACCTCACGAACCACTGATGCGACAACTGAAGATCGACAGGTCGTAACCTTGCTGCAGTCGCTGATGAGCGCCATGCGCGTTCTACTGAGCAACATGAAGACCCCGTCTGCGCAGAGCGCACTGCAGGTGCTGGACACCCTGAGTCCGGTGCTTGCAGCTTTAGGGTAAAACCACGGCCCGCGAGGTACCATCGTTTCGAGAGGAAGTCAAGAATGCATCTGTCTTTCAGTGGAGCGCCAGAGGTCTTAAGTCGCGCATGTACGACTTTAGACAGTTTGTATTTAGGAACCAATTTCCCCATCATTGTGATTTGCGAGCCTAATCTGTCTGCTTCCGTCAGATTGTCAGGCTATGAAATGCTTTATGTCCTCCATCCACGGAGAGTTCAGCAAGGTTGTTGTGTTCATGCGCCGTGACCTGACTTATATTCATCACCCTGTCCCGCCTGACGAAGAGAATCAATATGTTTGCCTTACTGTGAAGTAGAATAAGGTCACTCACAATTCTCGGAGCTTACGTATCCCCATCAAGCCGCCTAGATTGCGAGCGCTTACGCGGTATTTTGACATCGACTCCACACCCGTGGGTGATCACTGATGATTTTAATGCCCACCATTTTCTATGGGGAAGCTCTAAAGTCAACTCTAGAGGAAGAAAGTTGGTGTCATTTGCCTTGGAACACGAACTCTGCGTTTGTAATGATGGAAGCCCTACATATCTACGTGGATCAGCCTACAGCAGCTGCCTGGACCTCACTCTTGTTTCACGCTCGTTCACGAGAAAAGTGCACTGGTTCTCAGATTTGGAAACGTTGGGTAGTGACCACATTCCAACTTATCTGAGGATAGAAGGTTTGACCAGCTCCAAGTCCTCCAGAGCCCTCCAATGCACCGATTGGCCGAAATTCAAGATGATAATGGAAGACTGTTGTAGTGACGGCTCATCCTATAACCTATAGGCCGCGATAAAGGATGCCCTGCAGAACACCACGCATTCTCTTTTGACGACTTACACGAGTTACACACGCACCGATTTCGACATCGAACTTGAGAAGCTTCGTGCAATGCGCCGTCACGCGGAACGAAGATATAGACGCACAAAGTGCAAGGATGATTTGAGACTGGCTAGACGCACTGGGAAGAAAATACAGCGTCACATGGATAAACTGGCTTCGCGACGATGGGCATCCATCTGCGAGTCGTTGGATCCGCGAAAGCCTTTATCGCTTATCTGGAGAACTGTCCGTGGTCTCCGCACAACCTTTGGTCAGCGACACCCGTTTAAATCTCTAGCACTTCATTTGCAGTGCAACGAGATTGACGTCGCAGAATCCTTCTGTAGAAGGATTGCCGGCGACTCAAATTTCACAGATACAAGGACGCTGGAGCTCGACCACCCATTTGGCAGTGGCAACGGAACTGTGACAGCGGCAACTGTGGGAGTGGCAACGGAACTTGGTAGTGGCAACGAAACTGTGAACGTCGTAATAAGCTAGCAATCTGCTTTCTGTACAGGCTGACGCATGTTCTTCACCAGTGATACCGACCCTGGAAGAACAGGTGGCGTGGTCCCTGGCTGCATAGTTGCGCTGCTGCGTGCTTCATTGTGCGCCTGCGCGCTGCCGTGACCTGCGCGGTACAGCTTCGTCCACGTCACCAGATTCGCCCTACAAGAAGAGCGCTCAAGTCGCCGGCTGCATCACTTGGCAGTGGCAACGGAACTGCGAACGTCGTAATAAGCAATCTGCTTTCTGTACAGGTCAATGACCAAGTACACTAAGCTGCTTATAGCTTTTTCTTTTTTTGCTTCGAAGTGTTCCGTCGTCGCTGCCAAATTGTTTTGAATTTTCTTTGGTGCTTTCTTGCCTCTTTGTACATCATTAGGGAACTGAAATATTGATTTGTTATGGCTAAATTGAAAGAGGAAGTGAAGGCAGAATGCCTGAAGTTCAGGGAAGAGATGCAGCAGGAACTTAAGATGTTCCGTGAGTCTGTGGAAAGGGAATTCAGGAATGAAATTCGAGAGATGAAAACAGAACAAAGGAACATGACTAAAAGCATTGACTACGCTCACGACAGTATTGAGGATTTGAAGAAAAAATTAGAACAAGCTGTCGCTGAAAATGCTCGGCTTAAAAGTGACAATGCTTCTCTGCGCCTAGAAAACGCATCCTTGAAAACCTCTGTGTTTGAGTTGGAGCATCGATTGACCGGCTGTGAGTAGTACTCTAGGAATGTTAATATAGAGATACAAGGCGTTGTGAGGAGGGAGAATGAATCTGTCAGTGACTTGCTTTGTAAACTAGGCACGGTTATCGGAGAGCCGCTCCGCAAGGATGACATAGAGGCGTGTCGCCGGGTGCCGAGTAGAGTGGAGAACAAGAGCAACATCGTTGTTCCTTTAAGTCTCGCGTCAAATGTGACAGTGTGCTAAAGAAGGCAAAAAAAGCGCGCCTTACAAATGCAGATTTAGGCATTGCCAACTCAACTTCCTTTTCACCGCCAGTGTATGTGAAGGAACATCTCTGCCCGACGTTGAAAAAACTGCTCGCGACCGCTGTAAAAAAGAAATACGAAATGAAATAGAAATCTGTGTGGTCTTTCAACGGAAAGATATACGCTAAACAGACTGACGAAACACCTGCTGTACACGTACCTAGCGAGCGTGATATCGAGAGGATTTTTGGAGGGCAGAGTGGTTCTTCGTCTGCGTAGTGTCAATGATGTGCTTGCTGGAAACATTTGAAGAGCGTTATTTTTTGTTCGCTATGGTATCTAGGCTTGCTTTTCCTAAATAGCTGCTTACATAACAAACAAGCAACTCAGTTCTGCATATTAACACAAGGTCAAATAATCATAAAAGGGACGACGTTGCATTCGTTTTAAAACAATTCCAATTAAAATTTGACCACATTATGATGATGAAACATGGGGTACAAATGATGAACCAACTTTTACTCTGGATCGCTACAATACATTCTACCTTAATCGGACTCATAAGCGAGGAGGAGGGGTTTGTTGCTCGTTACAGACAAAAAGATATTGCACGTCGTCCCTATTCAGTAAGATAGCAGAAATTATGAAATACTACAGTCGTTAAAGATGTGTGCTGATCTCGGTAATCTACCAGCCGCCAAATGGAAGCATGGCAAGTTTCATGCAGTTTTACGATAACTTCTTGGAGTAGGCTTGTTGTAATAACTTCCTCCTTATTTCTGCAGGAGATTTTAATATTAACGTACTGGAGGAAAACTGTGTCACTCGCGAGCTAAATAACGTTTTACTCTCTAGTGGATTTAAAAATCTAATTAGTACGCCAACACAAATTACATGCCCCACTGCACCAGCACTGGATCTTGTCATTACCAATATTGGCACAGTAATTTATAGCGCAGGCACAATAAAATCTGATATTAGTGACCACTGTCCCTTGTTTATTAACTATTTTTGCAAACCTCTCGATAAAGGGACGCGGCAAGTGCTGCATACCATACAGCATATTACATCTCGAAGTCTTGATGCTCTTACTCTGGATATATCCAATCAATGCTGGTCATCTGTATTTAAAAAGAAAAATGCCGATAACGCATATGATGCGTTCATCCAAATTTTTCAACGCATTTACGCAAAACATTTTCCTTTCAAAACGTTAAAATCTGCAAGTAAGGCAAGAAAACCTTGGGTCACTCGCGAGCATTTGACAATGATAAAGCGTAAAAACATCTGTTATCACACTTTTTTACGTACGCGCTCTGCTGAAATCTTTGAAAGAATTTAAAAAACTTCGAAATAGATTAAAAGCTGAACTTCAACGTGCCAAGAAAGCCTACTATCAGCGTATTTTTGAACATATCAATCGACAACGGTCAAGTGCAACGTGGAGGCTAATTAATACCATACTCGGTCGTGATAATAAAAATGCTTCGCCTGAGTCTATAAACTTTAGGGGTAAAGATTTAAATGGCGCAGCACTCGCAAATCATTTTAATCACTACTTCATAAATGCAGTTGCGTTGCGCAATGATAACGCCGATTTTGTAGCCGGGTGCAGTCACGTGATGCAAAGTGTCTTTCTCGACCGAACAAATGAAAGTGAAGTATGCGAAGTCTTCAAGCATCCAATAATACTAAATCGCTTGATGCCGATGACTTGCAGATCACACCAATAAAACACGTTTTATATTTACTTAGTGGTGTACTAACCTATATATATAACTTAGCTCTTGAACATGGTGTTTTTCCAGAAGCCATAAAGAAAGCCCAGGTATCAGTCATTTTTAAGGGTGGTGACCGCAACCAGAAAGTAACTACAGGCCTATATCTGTCCTTCCCGTCTTCTCTAAATGCTTAGAAAAAATTATTCATGTACGCTTAACGAAATTCTTTAACAAACATGATGTGCTAACAGATGCGCAGTTTGGCTTTAGACGCGGCAAATCCACTGAAACTGCGTTGGTGACATTAAAGGAAGCTATACTTCATAACTTTGAACAAAGTAAATTCACACTCGGCATCTTTTCAGATTTCAGTAAGGCATTTGACTCGCTTCATCGTAATATATTGTTAGAGAAATTAGAATCAAATGGCATTCGTGGTGTTGGCTAATTTTTAATTCGATCATATCTTAGCAATAGGTGCCAAAGTGTTTACATTAATGGAAATAGCTCGTCATTCTTGCCCCTCACTTGTGGTGTACCGCAAGGCAGTATACTTGGCCCGCTGATGTTCAATGTTTACATTAATGATATTGTTCAACTAGACACAATGGTTAAATACGTCATACATGCGGATGATTCAACAATAATCCTTGATGGCGTTAACTTAGATGATATTATAAGTAAAGCAAATGATATACTTTCAAGAATTTCATCATGGTCCAGAATGAACCAGCTTAAAATTAACCCGACTAAAACCAAAGCCATTTTGTTTCGTGCCAAAAACAAAGTACTCACTACCCATCAACCTTTAGTTCTTGAATCAGTGCCGATAGATATTGTTGATACCCACAAAATACTTGGAGTATTCTTCAATAACAGGAGTGATGTCCCGTTGTCGAAACATTTTGCCGCTCAAGGTCAAGCTTCAGATATATTACGCGCTGTTTAATTCACATTTAATGTATTGCACCCTTGCATGGGCCACGACAAGCAGAGCAAATATAAAGTCATCACTCTGCAAAAAAAAAAAAATCCGCCAAATTGGAAATATTGACCGGTTCGGAACAACGCGTGAAGCTTTCCAAGAATTCAATATAATACGAGCTGACAACCCTTATACATTTCGCTTATTGTACACACTTTATTTTTCGTATAGGGAGCTCTCCAACTTCATTAGATCACTGTCATGCCTAGAGCGTCGTGTCATTACAGTTCCCACAAGAAACACAGACATTTGGTTCGTACCGCGTTTCCGCACTACGTATAAATACCAAGCCTTGGCCTACAACGTTCCCACAACAGTTAACGCGCACGAAAGTACGATCACCTGCAACAAGAAACAATTACACTCTCATTTCTGCTCTCTGGTGTCATAGGAACATGCGCAACAAACATTTCTCAGTCTATTTCATAGTTTTCAGTTTAGTCTAGTGTATAAATACATTGTGTCATGTTACATCTTGTTGTTATCTTGCATTATATTAGCGATATGTATGTATGTGTGTTTCACGAAATGTATATATGTGTGCTTTTGACAATGTATACGATGGTCTATGCACGATGTACATTGATTTTTGGAAACCCTTTTTTATCATTGCACATTTATAATATGTATCTCAAAAGAAAAATATTCAGTTGTGAAATTATTTTTGAATTATGTATTGTTCATGTTTTATATTGCACTTGCAATTTATGTACCTCTAATGATTTCCGCACTACTGCCATGTGTATGTACAGGTCACCAGGGCCTTTGTGAAGCCGTTCTCACGGCTTTTAGCCTTGGCGACCTTCCAGTTTTTTGTCTGGTAATAAAAAAAATTGAGAAAAAAAATTGAAATATCTCTCACGTGATCACCGCATGGAGTGCCCGTTTTCTATGGATGAGCTAGAAGCTGCACTGGCATTGTGCAGACGTTCTTCGGCGCCAAGACCTGACGGCATCACATATCGCGCTCTTTGTAACCTTGGAGACGAAGCTCGAAAGGCACTCGTGCACCTATGCAACGACTCCTGGCAGACTGGTACAGCTCCCAAAGCATGGAAGTCAAGTCGCCTCATTCCGCTTCTCAAAGCTGGCAAGTCGCCGCTGGACATTTCCTCATACCATCCTATCGCGCTTGCCAGTTGCGTGAGAAAAACAATGGAAATAATGATTCTAACACGACTGGAATGGTACTTGGAGCACTATGAAATCTATCCAGATGCCATGGTCGGACTCAGGCGCGGCCGATCGGCAACAAACAACGTTGTTGATCTGGTGACATATGTCAAACACCATAAGGCCTGTAAGAGACTGTGTGCTGCTCTGTTTCTAGACGTCCAGGGGGCTTATGATAATGTCTCCTATGAAGCCATCCTGAGTGCATTAGAAACAGTAGGTCTTGGTGGCAAGATATATATGTGGGTGTGCAGCTACTCACAGAGAAGGTCGTTCTATGTGACCATGGAGAATGGCCCGACAACTGAGTATTACAGTAGCCGAGCAGTCCCTCAAGGAGGAGTTCTAAGCCCTACGCTTTTGAATCTAACCCTCATTGGACTGGTCGAAAACCTACCAAGCACCGTAAAGCTTTCTATCTACACTGAGGACATCTGCATTTGGACTTCAGGTGTGACACGGCTTCAGCTTCGCTCCCGCCTTCAGAAGGCAGCCAAAAATTACGTCCTGCTACCTTCGTAACCAAGGCCTGGAAGTGTCTTGCGGGAAATGTGCAGTGGCAGCATTCACGAGGAAGCCAATGTCTGCCTATGGCATATCAATCAACGGAAACCTTATATCATTCAGCAGAAACCACAGGTCCTTGGGAGTCATAATTGACAGAAACCTGTCTTGGACTCCACACGTGAACTACTTGAAGAAGCGGCTGACTGCTACATGTCCCATGTTCAGATTCCTTGCAGGAAAAAAATGGGGAGTGCCGATACCATCTATGCTACAACTGTACAGGGTTCTGTTTATTGGATTCCTACGGTACAGTTTGCCTGCAATATCGAACACCGGCAAGACTAACCTGCGCGCGATTCAGAGCATTCAGGCCCAAGCTCTTAAGATATGCCTTGGGTTACCCCGCAGCGCGTCAACGGCTGAAACCATGGCTATCGCGCAAGACTACTCAATCACGACACACATTATCACCGAGACAATGCGTACGTACCTCAGGCATTATGCCAGGACCCCTTCCCACCATCTGACGAGCCTCGCTGCTGAAAGGCCCCGCACGACATATAGTGCCACTGTCGGCAAACATCGCTCATCATTTACTGCGGGGTACGCACCTGCGTCAAAAGCAGTGTTCCCTCCGTGGTGCTTGAGCCGCCCACGATTTCACCTAACGGTACCGGGAGTGCGGGAGAAGTCAGACCTACCGACACATGCACTGAAACAATTGAGCCTACTCCTACTGTACGAAAACTACAGTAACCACGTCCACATCTATACGGATGGCTCCACTACGTCGTCCAGTTCTGGTGGTGCGGTGGTTATACCATCACAAGGGATAACTCTGCGTCTTATAACTTCACATGCGACGACGTCTACGGCGTCAGAACTCGCGGCTCTGCGCAGCGCACTAGAATTTATTGATACTCAAAGACCAAGTAAGTGGGCTGTGTTTTCTGATTCAAAACCGGCGTTACAGTGCCTGCGGTCAGTTCTCCGACGAGGATGCCACGAACAGTTGACATATGAAACCGTGAAACTTCACCACCACGTTATTCAAAAACGCCACGATATTGACTTCCAGTGGTTACCTGGCCACTGTGGCATCAGTGGAAATGATTCCGCCGATCACGCTGCTCGCGCATCACATCAGGAAGCAAACATCGTCCCAATTCCGCTTTCAAGGACAGACGCTGCAAGGCGAATTCGACAACTGGCCCGCAGTCTCACACTGACGGAGTGGAACGCACCAAGCATCAGACATACCAGACTACATCAACTGAACCCTTCACTGCAACTCCAACCTCAATCCGGCCTTCATCGACGCGAAGCTTCGCTTCTCTATCGCCTTTGGTTGGGAGTTGCTTTTACGATGGCATACAGAACGTTAATCCGAATGACTGACAGCGCGGCATGCGATGTCTGCGGCACCGAAGAAGACATTGAACACTTGTTGTGCCACTGCCCTCGTTTTGCCTCGGAGAGACAAGTACTGCCCATCGCACTGCGGCGACTGGATGATCGGCCAATTTCCGTGCAGGTGCTCCTACAGCACCGTCCACATCTCTCGACGGCCCACAAAGCAGTGAAAGCACTGTTGTGTTTTTTGAGAACAATGGGCTTATGCGAACGCCTCTGACTTGTGGTGCTATCCCGCACGCTGTAGTGAATGCACTGCATCTCTTCTCTCTCTCTCTCTTTTTCTCTTCACTCCTCTCTATTTCTCGTCTTTCTATTCCCCTTCCCCGATCCCCGAGTGTAGGGTAGCCAACCGGAAGTGTTTCTGGTTAACCTCCCTGCCTTCTCCTTTTTCTGTTTCCTTCCTTCCCATGTGTGGCTTTTGGGTTCCAGCTGTCCCTCTCCTTCAAGCTCGTTTCCAATATCAGGGACTCTACCGTGTTGTTGCACAGACGTAACCTGTGAACTATATCGTCGAACCACTTACACCATGTACAGACCAACGCTTTCGGGGGCGTGAAACCATTCACGTACAGCGTCCGAAGCCCTATTACGATCCACTCGTAAATATGTTCACCGTGAGTCGCCAGGATGGTTCCTTTCGAACAGGGGACGCATTGTAGTGAAGAGGAATGTACAGTGCTGCAGCCATATCGCAAGCCCTGCGTGAGGCACGAGCTGGAGCTGCCTAGCCTGTGATTGCTGCAACGCCGCCGGCCCCGTCCAGTTCTTGCTGCTACTGTTCCGACGCAACCACAGCTTGTAGCCCAGTGTTTTCATTGTAGCTTATTTTTTTATTTATTCATTTATTTATTTATTTATTTATTTATTTATAGCAATACTGCCGGTCTTGTATATAGACCTTAGGCAGGAGTCGGTTAAAAGTCAGCACAAATATTAACCACATAATATACAGAAAGAAAAACAAAAGATGGTTGATCCCTCCGTCACAGGAATCGGAATAACACGAAAGTAAACCGTGCCCTTGAATGTTCACTGTACATTGATATAAAAGAGTTTGCGCACTATATATTGATGTCTGGCAGCCTTAGCACCTCTAACGTGGATGCACCCCCTTTGATGATTGGTGTACATCTCCATCCCGACTAATAACGTCCATGTTAAATGATTAAACAAACCCTTGTGGTACAGCTGTAGTAGTTAACCGTGAAAGCGTAATCCAGATAGCCAGAAGAGCGTCGCATATTGGACGCAGAACTTGGTCGCCATCCCGCGGCATGTTAAAATGTGATTGAACGCCACGGCCGGACTAGAGGGAAGCGCAAAGCGCGTCGTGTCGCCCCGGTAGCCCGGCCGCGATTTTTAGGAGCGGAGCTCCTTATACGCCTAGTGCGCGCCGACGGAAGCGCCATAGGCGGCGAACTCGGTCATTACTCTCGGGAAAGCAAGCAGACGGCCGCCGTGGTTTCCTATGTCGTTGGACGTCTGTTTCCGCGTTGTTCACGTTTGCGTAGTGAAATAAGCAACGTCCGTTGTATGTGTGGTGGCCGAAACCTAAAGGGATGTCTTATAACAATTGCTGTGGAGAGTAGTGCTCAAACACCCACAAAAACGCGTCCGGAACACGGTTTTACTCACTTACCGCAAGGCCTCCTGAGCAAGAGCGACGGAAGCAATGAATCGCCGCTGTTCGTTGGCAAAGGCGAGCCGCTTCGTCATTGTGCGAGTTAACACGTCGCTTCTTGTTCTAATGCTTTCGTTTTGCCATATCGGTGCTCGCTGGATGCACTCGATCATATTGACCCTGGTCGACGACCAAAGTTATCAGCCTGAGCATGTGTTGGTTCGGTTCGACCGCCATGCCCCCAAGGGCACTTCGCTCAAACGTTCTATATTTCAGAAGTTTTGAAGTTCGGTCAAGTTGGTCATCCATGAACTTAGCTTGTACTAGCGCGGTACATGTACCGCGCTATTACAAGCTAAGTTCTATATTTATCATTTACAGAAACGGAAATGCAGCAATGGTTGACTTCAGAAAGAACACGAAGTGATTGAGACGTCACCTTTGTAAGCAAAACAAAGCCGATGTTCACCACGAGCTGCACGTCATAGCTGGGTCTTGTTACGCTGGTCTGCGCGACGCACCTTTCATATTCACCGGCACGACGATTCACTCCACGCGGACGTTCGTTCTCCTCCGCAGTCGGTCATCACATGTCTCCTCGGCGACCCTCTTCAAAACTTGTCACTGCTCCCGCGGCGTCATCTCTTGATACTTTACTCACAGCACTAGATCACCAAACAACACGCCTTCTGCGGTCGAGCGAACGATGCTATCACTAGAACGACATAACTTCTTCGCTGACTAACTCATCACTGACTGACTCTCCGTGTCTCCGTCGCCGCGCGCTTGCATTGCCTGTATCGGCTCGCGCCTGGGTTCGGGAAGGTGCGTATGATTCGTCTGTGCGTAGCACAGCGAGCGCTAGGGAAAGGGCTAGATCCTCTCACCAATTCGTCTGCGGATTCAGACGGCGCCGCTGGCGCTGCTTTGCTTTGTCGAATATCCCGATCTTTCGCGTGCGTTGGCTGTGTCGGTGGCGTCTGCGGAGAGGGTAAGGGGCGCGCTTTCGGCGCCTTTTTATACTTGTTTTTTCGATGCGCGCGCTCTGTCGCGCATGGACCGTCGGCGCCAGGCTTTCATGCCGTTGTTCGAAATCGGCGACGTGCATAGGCGTGCGCAGAGGGGGGGGGGGGCAGGGGGGCGTCCGCCCCCCCTAATAACCTAAGAGGGGGGGCGCAAAATCGGTCCCATACATTGACGCCCTATGTCACCTAAGAGGGGGGGGGGGCGAAGTCTGTCTCGTCCATTGACTTACAAGGGGGGGGCGCTGCGATGAACCTTCGCCCCCCCTGATGAAGAACCCTGCGCACGCCTATGGCGACGTGCATTTAGTTAAGCGCTCGTTTGTGACAAACATCATGCACAAGTCCACTTTAGTAGAGGCCCGCGCCTTTCCTGCAGCTGTCAGCGCAGAATTAGTTGTCTGGCACCCGCACGAAGGAGAAATAGCAGCCGCGAACTTCATCCATCTCCTCACAGCAAAGCCGTGCAAAGCGCTGTCGTCTGCTCGGCTTCCCGCACGTACTGTCGGCAGCGCCCGCTAGGTGGCTATCAGTGGCGCCTCTATAGGCGCTGCACAAGGCGTATAGCATCACCTTGTCGGTCGTCGCTCCATCCGGCGTGCCCCGCCGTCGCGTCTCCCGATCATTCAATAGATGGCGCTGTCCCATAGAGATGCATGCAAACTGCAGACTGGTGACGGTATACTAGATGGCGCTGTCCCATAGAGATAGAAAAAATAAAAAATAATAAAAAATAAAATAAAAATGAAAAATAAAAAATACAAAATAACAAAAAATAGAAAGATTAAAAAATAAAATAAAATAAAAAAGGAAAAATGAAAAATAATCAAACAGGCGTATCGCTTTGTCTACTGCTGGTCGAAACCACTGAACATTTCACGGTGTAACCATGATTGCTTCAGGAGCTTCGCCCAAGCTCTTCATCATTCACCCGTGGATATGCTGTAATTTTTTTCTCGGGGCGAGCGCGTGAGCAGTGAACGCGGTGTTACAGCCAGGCGAGGCAGGTGCGCGTCGCAGAGCCATTTTTGGTTTGGATTAGCGTGATGACATGAGCGAGGCCGACGCTTTTACGACGCTTGGGCAAAGATTGCACCCTCGCGGTGTGTTAAGGCATTGACAGAATTGAACTTCTATTGAAAACGCTCCGAATGGGACGGACGTGTAACGCGTTGCAGGTGCTAATTACGAAGGCCACAGTAATGACGAATTACTTTACTTATACCGCTCCCAGAGGGCAGCACCACCCCGCCGACCGGGGGAGAGGTAGATATAAAAGGCGCGTTTGTAAAGCCTCCACAGTCTGTGACTGGGGCGCAGTGGATAGCGTACCCGGCATGTGTTGTTGCGGACCGAGCGGTCGTGGGTTCGATGCCCGTTGACGGAACTTTTTCTTTGCCATCTGATCGTGTAAATTTTTTCAACGTCATTTTCGCGACGGAAATACGTCACTGAAATCTTGGTGGACCTCGGCATAAAACACTTTCGTGTTAAAAAGATACGGTAAACGCATACAAGGTATTGCAGCAATATATATTTAAATATGAGGATTTCAAGAAAAGTCACAGATATGCACGAAGTGAATGATGACGAGTGGGCGAAGCTCCGAGGGATCATTAACCGTGAATCCCCCCGTACATTGCCCACTCGATCATACAAAGACGTGACAACACGTGTGTACAGTATATACAAAGTTGTTAATTAATCGCACTGCGTATATGGTGTTGAGATGTGGGCGGCGTTTTCCTTTCATTATGACCGCCTTATGATCAGTGAAATGTAAAGGCAAAGGTTCTTGTACAGGATCCAACCTGAAATTTGAGCAGACGAGGTCAATGCAAGTACCTCTGATCGAGCCTGAAGGAAGTGCGGAGCTGGGCAGATGTCTTTGTTTGCCTTCCGCTTTTTTCTTTCCTTCCTCCTCTCTTTTTCCCTTTTTTCTCTTTATTTCTATTTTCTTCCTATTTTTTATTTTCCTTCTATTTCTCGCTTGCTTCCTCTTTTGCATTCCTTATATCTGGTTTTGCCTGCGCTCACTCGTCATCATTCACTTCGTGGATACGCTGTGATTCTGAAATTTTTCTCATTGGCATCATCATCAAGGCGCTCGAAGAACAACAGGAAGAAGACTTCTCTTTGGCGCGAGAGGCGAGTACTAGCGTGGCTAGAACGGCGCGACAACGGACAAGCCCCGACCCTAATAAGGAGCTTCGACCAGACGCGGCGAGCTGCTGAGGCCAGTGGAACCCCGGACTCTGGGCCCCACCCACCTTCTTCACAAACCCCCTTTCTTTTTTAATAAACGTTTTTTTTTTCAATTCGCCCCTAAAAGCTTTGTTAGTAAACATGCAGAGAGCTGTGATGAAAGAATACCAAGGTAGATTATACTACAGAACTATGCGTTATGGATTCAAATGCATGTATATGATATGATAGCGTCGGGCATTCGACTACAGCAGAGAGGTGTGAATTCCAATCGGTTATAGGCGAAATAATATCTAAATACATTGGTGTTACGTTGTGGGGGTGCCATCACCCCCTGTAAAGCCGTGTTCGCCTCGTGGCGCACGAGTGCCTCGCGGATAGGCCGCAGTTAGGTTAAACGGCCGCCGAGTAAGGTGGCGCTGTGCTCGCGCACGTTAGGGTTAGCGCGGTGGCACCGGCAGCGCCGCCGCCGAGAGGTATGACCGGCGTGCAGGAAACAGAAGGGAGGTCTTTTTCGGGATTGGTGGCGTGCGTGGATGGCCGTCTCCTTCGGTGGGTCCGTGGGGGAAGATACCGCTGCTCGTTTCCTGCGGGCCCCTCGTGGTGAGTCGAACGTCGACGACGTCGCCTTCGCGGTGCATTGCATGTCTTATGTCGTCTTGGGTGTGTGTTGTGTTATCCGGCTTTTGTATTAGCATTGTATAAGGTTATTTAGCAAGTTACTATACTCGGGGACAACTTTCTGTGACAATGAAGGGAAAGCTACAGAGCCACAATGCACGTATCCCACCGCTAATGAATGTAGTCCCACAATTGCGTCCGTATTTTCTGCGTGAGATATATTAAATACGCCTTAATAGACAGTTATAGTTTAGCGTTAGCGTGATAGCGGGGGTTAAGGGAATAGCGTTACCGTGCCGCAAACGTTGGTTGCGGAAAGCGTGTTTTAGTTTAGCGGGATAGCGTTTACGTGCCCAAGCCGGGACGGTGGCGCCACCTAGCGAAGGGTGAATGCGTTAAAAAAAAGTGAAAAGAACAAAACCGAGAATGCTTGCCTGTTATCCCCGCACGCAGCAATATTACTCCTTTTTTTAGTGAAAATAAAAGTAAATAAATATGAACTAAGCACCAAAAGCGAAAATTTTCATGTTACAGACTTGTTTACACCGATCTTCTAGATAGGCCTAGGGACGTTCGAAATGGGAAGCGATCTCAAAAACTACGCTAAGTTATCCGTAATACCTTGTCGTCGAAGCTACCTGAAGGCAAGCGAAGCAGTTTCGCACAGTCGTTTGCTACGAAAGAAGTGGATCCGTCCACATCAACGCTAAATTCAGTTCGAAGCGGGCGTCGAAAACCGCCGCCATGTTTTACGTACACTACGTTAACCACGCAAACACGCTAACGCTAAATCTGAAAAATAGCGTGCGTACGATAAACGCTACGGGTCACGTACGGTACTGCGCATGCGCATTTCGGTCCCGCTATTCCGGTAAGCCCGCTATTCCGCTAAGCCCGCTAAACTATAACTGTCTAATGTTCTACATGTAGCTTTTTGAGACGAAACGCGGCGCACACAAAAGAGATATTCGTATTTCTTTTACCTTATACGTTGTCACTTTGCGTTTATGCGTGCGTGAAAAAGCCGCGCCTTTTACCCGCACCTAAGCAGCGCTAAGCAGAGTTTGCGTCGAAATGCAACGCTAGCCATCACTTTCCACGGCGTTACGAGACGCGCGCCAGACCGGACTACTTCGCGTAACAGTACATGTGCAGACGCTCCGCCCCCGTAGCTTTACCTTCATTGCCACAGAAAGTTGTAGAGTCGGCAGGCGAGCTCGTCATATGTAAAAGAGGTTAATGAATGAACACGTGTTTGGTTGTCCGACGGCGTCTGCTGTGTCCGTGTGTTTCGAGAGCGGCGATGTCGACAGACCCCACATCGCGAACACCCAGTTACTCTTTTAGTGTGACAAGACCGACACGGCCGCTGCACATTCTTTTGTTATGTAGCGACCGTGGGACCGAATAGGCCGTCGGTGTGCGTGCTTTGGTTGTGCTCCGTTTCAAATACTTAATTGTTCATGGTAAACGAAACAAAAGGATTTCATGCGTTCGCGGTCACGCTTAGTTTCAATTTTTCTAGCTTGCGTTTTCTAGGAGAGACGTAGGTGATGCCTGCCAACTATATTTATTATTGATAAACCTAATCGATTTTCTCTGTGTGTGTGTGTTCTTTTTTTTCTCTCAATATTGAAAGGTTCCTTTATTGCATATCGATCCTATGAACCTATAGAGCAGGGCCGTAGCCAGAAATTTTTTTCGGGGGGGGGTTCAACCACACTTTATGTATGTTCGTGCGTGCGTTTGTATGTGCGCGTGTATATATACGCAAGCAAAACTGAAAAATTTCGGGGGGGGGGGGGGTTTGAACCCCCAAACCCCCCCCCCTGGCTACGTCCCTGCTATAGAGAATTCCAGTAATGGCCGAATAAAGGCTTAATTTCTTGTGGAGACTCACCCAGGCGCCTCCTTAGGTATCCGAGCTTTCCCATCGACTTCTTCTGAATGTAGTTCATCTAAGATTGTGAGAGATGATGACTCCCAAATAATTATAGTTCATTGCCACTGCAAGGGGCTGATTATAAAAACCACGTGAGAATGTTAAAGGGGGCTCTGTGCGAGTGATTGTCATCGCCATGGTTTTCTTTTCGTGAATGGTCATTTGCCATTATGAACACAAAGTGTGAATTCGGCCCAAAGATTCATCTAAAACCTGATCATTAGGTGAAGTAAGTTCCCGAAATATAACACAATCATCAGCAAGAAGCCTCGTCAGAACGGGGGTGTTCTGAACGGTGCCATCGATACAAATATACGAGGAAAAAATTGGCCGCTTATCTGCGTGCTTCGCTACAAATGTCGTCTAAAGACGATAGAAGAGGCGCTGCGTGAGATATATATGGACGCCATCTGGCAATACGTCGGGAAACATGAGTGCTTTGTTGCGGGCTGGTAGTCCCGGCGCAGCAGCAGGCGAAGACCGGCGGGGACGCCAGCCAGCCCGAACACGCGGTTTGGCGCGAAGCGCCGAAGCAGAAAAAACGTCCGCACTCAACGAGTACTCTCCACACACTCTTTTATTTACACGTCGCCTGGGTAAAACCGGAATGCCAGAGCAGCGCCCCATGGCATTCGTACAGTGCAATACTGAACCGAAACCGAAACACAACAATGGGCTCGTGCAGAGGGCACGGAGGAAGGCAAGTTTCAGCGCAGTCGCATTTTCAGCGCAGCTTAAGAAACTAGGGTCTCTATAATTACATATCGATGTATTTTCTAATGAAGGAACACACCACCTAATATTTACCTAGTGATGTTGCGCCCAGAAAGCGTATATATAAGCTGCTTTTTGATCAACAATGTACGCAAGTATGAACCTAGTCAGCCGTTCAAGATGGCTGGCCCTTGGGCAAGTTGTTCAACTTTGGCCGGGTGGCTGAATCGAGTGACGTGCCGACAGACAGACAGACAGACAGACAGACAGACAGACAGACAGACAGACAGTCAGACAGACAGACAGACAGACAGACAGACAGACAGACAGACAGACAGACAGACAGACAGACATGTTGAATTTCCCGCGTTCAGCTTGCTGGAGGAAGACGAGCTTTCGGCCAGCGGGCGCGTGAGCGCGTTCTACCAGGGACGAAGGAGCCATCTTTACGTTCTGGGCTCATGCGGACGCTAATAAACGTCTGTTTGAGCTTGTAAGTCCGCGTCGGCTGGTTTTTGTGCGACATATTTTACATTTGGTGCCGTTAAACCCGGGAGGCGACAGCCGGGAGCTACCGTCAAGGAACATCGCTGGTGGCTACCGACTGGAACAACAGCCGCGAACTACGGAGGCCAACAGATCAGCTGATCGCTATGGACAGGCTCAAGACGAAGAGGACCACGCGAAGGGCCCAGAACGCCAAGCTTATACAAGAGGCAAGTGCGCTACTTGAGAATGATGACGCGACAGTCCGACAGATTGACTCGATTTATGAGAGGCTCAAGAGCAACAACGAGGAGCTGAAGAAGATTAACGATGAGATGGAGAGCCACATAAGTGACGAGACATTTGAGGCGGAGTACGCTACCGTGATTGAATATGAGGACAACGCGACCCGCATCTTAGCCGAGCTCCAGAGCAAACGCCGCCAGCATAGCGAGACATCTGCAGTGTCAGCGCCCATCGAAGTTCGCGACGTGCCGGCGGCTATTGGACCTGCTGATAGGCCAGGAGCCAAGTTACCGAAGCTGACAATTAATCCGTTCGCTGGTGACTTGTGCAAGTGGAACGAGTTCTGGGAGCAATTCGATCAGGTCATCAACCAGAACGGCAATCTTTCAACTAGCGACAAATTTAACTACCTGAGGCTGTTCGTGAAAGGAGACGCAGCGGCAGCTATAGCGGGGCTTCCTACCACCGAAGCATGCTACGAAGACGCGTTAGACATCCTGAAAAGACGTTTCGGCGACAAAAGGCGCCTGGAGCAGGAGTATTTCTCAAGGCTTCGAAGGCTTACTCCTGTGCGTTCTTCTAACGAAGTGGCCAAACTCCGCAAGTTATATGACCATGTGCTCATTAACACGCGGGGACTGGAGGCGCTTGGCATCAGCAAGTCGTCCTTTTCATCGATGCTGTGCGACATTCTGCTGAGGGCATTGCCACGTGACATCGTCGTGGCATATCATCGATCCTGCGCGACACAACCTGAAAGCTCCGACAACGTTCAGCATGACACGGAACTAGAGCGTCTTCTTCACTTCGTCTCTATTGAACTGGAGAGCCTCGAAAAAAGTGACTATGGGGAACAGAAAGGATGCGATGAGGTGGCCTATCCTAGAGACAAGAGCCGTCGCTTTCACAGCGCGACCCCAACGTCATCAGTGCTTCACTGCCAAGTTGCTATACCTGAAACGAACCCGAGCTGCAATTTCTGTAATCGACGGAGCATTTGACAGAGTCATGTAGCATGGACTTATCGCTGCCAGAGAAGAAGAAACTTCTTTCTGCCGACATGCGGTGCTTTCGATGCACATGCAAAGGTCACCGAGCAAGAGATTGCAGGCGTAGAGTCACATGCTCGAGCTGCAAAGGTCGTCATGCAACCACTATGTGCGACCCAGATAAGCTAAGACGAATGCAGCGGGAAGACGTCAAAATGACCGGAGAAGTTTCCAGACCAGGAAACGGAAAAACGCTGACTACCATGAAAAAGCGTGGGTGGACCTCACAGGGCAGCACGGAACCCTCATCATCAAAGACTTTTCACTCCCGAATAATGGATATGACCACCCAACTTGACACTGCAATAGAATGCCGCAAAATCAATGGCAGGGAAAAAGGAAGACACCAGCGATATGAGACCCGAATCGAAGAGCGTGTTCGAGCACGCAAAAGTCAGAGGCTGGAGCCTGCATTCTATGCTATCCACAAGCGAAGCATCCAGGAGAACAATGATGCACAAGTTCAAGTTCAGAGACGCTTGATCGAGGAGACCACTTCGATGGATACCAATATGGCGAAGCGGCGATTGAAGTTGCGCGAAGAACAGAGTGCTCGTGAGCGGGAGCACACGGACCATGCAATCATGCTGAAGGAGCTTCAACGCCTGCTTTTCGAGGGGCGAACTTTTCATGAGAACTTTGAAGATAATCTGGAGAAAGTCATGAGGGAAGCTGCTCAGGCACACGTGGCGATGGAGTACGAGTCCAAAATACAAAACTTGACTCAGGAGCTGGACGAGGTGCGCAAGCGGCTGCTTGTGTCGGAGGAGAAGCTCAGACTGATTTCCCCCCTGCTGATCAAGATGCACCAGTTGGTCGAGGAACAACGCCATGCCGAATTGGAGACAGAAAAGAAACAGCCAGGACATCGTGTGACGTGTCTGCATCAGCAGACTGTTGGAAGTCGGACACAATTGGGTAGCCTGAAGAATCGCCCGAAGGATGATTGGTTGTGCACGCAAGACTGTGCTGCCATCCAGCAAATTCAAGAGCGTCCCTCACTGCTCACACGAGAAGACGCAACCTCACCAAGGTCTGCAAGAATCGGACCCAAGACTACAGAACGGCCTTTCCAGCAAAGAAAACCTGAACGTCAGGACATCGCTGGACCGTTTTGGCAACAGATGCCTGCTGCTGAAACCATCGAAGCACCATGTGCTGAGAGCCCTATGGACCTGCTCGCCTACATCCGCGAGCTGGCAGGAGAGGACGTCCTCAGTCTCCATGCCAAAGCACGAGAGAAGCTTCGGCAACTAAAGGAGGAGTCCGAAAAATAGAAGGCTGACACCTTCAGGCCACGTCGAGGAAGCGGAAGGATCAACGCGTACGGAGGCAATAGGGCAAGCGCCTGACCGTACAGACGAGACACCACTGCGCGGCCGGGAATGTGTTGAATTTCCCGCGTTCAGCCTGCTGGAAGAAGACGAGCTTTCGGCCAGCGGGCGCGTGAGCGCGTTCTACCAGGGACGAAGGAGCCATCTTTACGTTCTGGGCTCATGCGGACGCTAATAAACGTCTGTTTGAGCTTGTAAGTCCGCGTCGGCTGGTTTTTGTGCCACATATTTTACAGACAGATTAAAATTTCTGCGTTTAAGTTCCTCAAGAAAGACTATCGTCTTTAAAAGAGAGGATCAAGGACGGGGTGTGTGCAATGTCAGAAAGTACTAAAATAGCGCGCGCGAAGTTACGTCTGAAATGGGCACGAATTGACATCTACATCAGAGACGTACTTCTAACCACGCTAGCAGTGTGGTATTCTTTAGTATTGGTTTTTGCTTCAGCATAATCTTCTATGAGAAACTCGGTCGAATGTCTTCAAAATCTATGAAAGAAGGGGAATTTTGAGAGCTCGTTTCCTTGTTGAACACAAACTCAAAGAATGCCAGTAGATAATGAGGCCAAGGAAGGTATAGGGGACATTAATTGTACTGTTTTAAGTGCATTGTAGTAATTGCCATAGAGATGTGAAGAAAGTAGTGTGGACGGAAAGGCAACTTGCCGCCGGCAGGGATCGAACCAGCAAATAACGCGCCCGATGCTCTACCAATTGAGCTACGTAGTCCCCTCGGCCATATTATCGGGTGCAAACCTGGGATTGTTTGTCAGCGCCACTCGTAGCCATGATGGCCAGTGTGGAACGCTCTTTCTTAGCCAGCTTACTGTTTTGCCTTATTTTTGATTATCATCGGACATTTCTTAAAACTCTCTCTCTCGCTCTCTCTCTCTCTCTCTGTATATATATATATATATATATATATATATATATATATATAAGACGTTTATTAGCGGGCACTCGGCGACGATAAACGACTGCGACAGTCAAGGCGGGGTGCCGACTCTGAGCGCGAGGAGCGTGCTGTCCCAGAAGAGCGGAAGAGGACGACCCACTAGTAAGCGCTCGAGAGGGCGACCCATTACAGGCTTCCAACGCTTCGCTACAATTACCCCGGGTACGAAAAGGGAGCCGCCTGGCGACCTAACTGCTTGTCACTATGAGCGGGTCATGGTAGGGTTTCAGGCGCTCCACGTTGACAATGTCGCGCCCTCGACGGCGCATGTCCGAAGATGGTTCAAGGGGTTCGATCACGTAGTTGACCGGGGACGTGCGTTCGACGACACGGTAGGGGCCGTCGTATTTCGGCAGTAGTTTTGAAGAGAGGCCAGGTGCAGTGGTAGGGACCGAGAGCCATACGAGTGCTCCAGGGAGGAACGTGGGCGCAGAAGTGGTGGTGTCACCGCGAATGCTCTTCTGCCGCTCTTGGTCATTCGTAGTAAATGTCTTGGCAAGCTCCCGACACTCCTCAGCGAGTCTTGCTGTGGCAGAAATAGGCGCACACTCAGACGGGTCCGGCTTGTAGGGAAGGATTGTGTCGATCGTGTGCGACGGGTGCCTGCCGTACAATAAGAAAAAGGGCGAAAAACCAGTAGTGCTCTGCCGGGCGGTATTATAGGCGTAGGTGACAAAAGGCAGAATGGCATCCCAATTTGTGTGATCGGCGGCGACGTACATCGAGAGCATGTCGCCGAGCGTGCGGTTAAAGCGTTCAGTGAGGCCATTCGTCTGCGGGTGGTAAGCAGTAGTTTTCCGGTGAACAACGTTGCACTCTTTGAGAATGGCTTCGACGACTTCGGACAAGAAGACACGACCTCGATCGCTGAGCAGCTCCTGGGTGGACCGTGGCGCAGCATGAATCGGTGCAGCAGGAAGGAGGCAACATCGCGCGCTGTAGCCGCTGGGAGGGCGGCAGTTTCGGCGTATCGCGTAAGGTGTCAACAGCGACGATGGCCCAGCGGTTACCAGCCGACGTTAGAGGCAGTGGTCCATACAAATCGATGCCAACGCGCCCAAACGGCCGGTCAGGGCAAGGTAGAGGTTGCAGACCTGCCGGCGACAGCTGCGTTGAAGTTTTGCGGCGCTGACAATCGATGCAGGAGCGAACGAACTTCTGCACGTAGCGGTACATCCCTCGCCAAAAGTACCGTTGGCGAATGCGGTGGTAGGTTTTCGATACCCCAGAGTGCACACTGCGGGTCAGAGTGGAACGACTCGCATATGTCAGAACGCAGACTGCGGGGTATTACGAGTAGCCACTGGCGGCCGTCGCCGTAATTGCGTCGGTGGAGGAGGTCGTCGCGAACGGCGAAATGGTGCGCCTTGACGACGCAATGCAGCGAGTGGATGGTGTCGCCGATGGATCACTCAGCAAGGCTATCAGTGAGGCCATCCAGTGATCCTTGCGTGTTCAGTGGCGATGGTTTGAATGTCGATAGACGAAACGGCATGGAGACACTGACTGGAAGTATTGTCGTCAGGCAAGGGGGAGCGCGAGAGTGCGTCGGCGTCAGCATGCTGGCGTCCGTTGCGGTACAGCACGCGGATATCGTAGTCCTGTAGGCGAAGTGCCCAGCGGGCGAGGCGGCCTGAGGGATCCTTCAATGACGACAACCAGCATAGTGCATGATGGTCGGTGATGACATCAAATGGGCGACCATACAAATAAGGTCGGAATTTCGTAAGGGCCCAGATGATCGCCAGGCATTCCTTTTCGGTGACGGTGTAATTGGTCTCGGCTTTAGTAAGCGTACGACTTGCATATGCCACGACATATTCAGGGAACCCTGGTTTGCGCTGCGCAAGGACAGCGCCAAGGCCAACACCGCTAGCGTCTGTGTGTACCTCTGTAGGGGCCGCAGGGTCGTAGTGGCGTAGTATGGGAGGCGACGTCAACAAACGACGGAGCTTTGCGAAAGCGTCGTCGCACTCCGACGACCACGAATGGAGGGGCCCGTTACTTCCGAGAAGCTTCGTCAGTGGCGATATGATAGTCGCGAAATTTCGAATGAAGCGCCGAAAGTAGGAACACAGTCCTACGAAACTGCGCAGTTCTTTGACGGACGTAGGTTTGGGGAACTCAGTCACGGCCCGAAGCTTGGCGGGATCAGGAAGAATTCCGTCCTTGGACACGACGTAGCCGAGGATTGTCAGCTGCCGTGCTGCAAACCGGCACTTCTTTAGATTCAGTTGCAGACCGGCGTCGCTCAAACGCGTCAAAACATGCCGTAGGCGTTGAAGATGCGTGGAGAAGTCCGGAGCAAACACGACGACGTCGTCGAGGTAGCACAAGCACGTGTGCCATTTCAGGTTGCGCAGAACGGTATCCATCATGCGCTCAAAGGTGGCGGGCGCATTACACAGCCCAAACGGCATGACGTTAAATTCGTACAGGCCGTCGGGCGTGACAAAGGCGGTCTTCGGTCGAGCGTCATCAGCCATAGGTACTTGCCAGTACCCTGAGCGCAAATCGAGAGATGAAAAGAATTCGGCGCCTTGCAAGCTGTCAATCGCGTCGTCTATTCGCGGCAGTGGATACACGTCCTTACGAGTGATCTTGTTGAGTCGTCTGTAGTCCACACAGAACCGCACAGAACCGTCCTTCTTCGCAACAAGAACGACAGGAGACGCCCAGGGGCTGTTAGAGGGTCGAATGACATCACGTCGAAGCATGTCGTCGACTTGCTCGGTGATTACACGGCGTTCGGCGGGAGATACGCGATATGGACGTTGCCGCAGTGGCAGGTGGTCGCCAGTGTCGATGCCATGCGTAACGGCCGACGTGCGGCCGAGAGAAGTTTGAGCGACATCGAAAGAAGGGCGAAATTCTTCCAACAGGTCCAAAAGCTGGGAACGCTGGACCTGCGTAAGGTTGTCAGCTATGGAGGAACCAAATACGTCAGCGTGTGATGAACCAGACGTCGAAACAGCACTGAGCGTGCTCGAACTTCGGCCGTGCGAATCATCGGGCTCGTCCATAACTTGTGCGTCTTCGAGGGGTTCTACGCTGCCCAGACATTCCCCTCGCACCAACGTAACACTGTACGGGGAGGGGTTGATTACATAAATAGAGGTGCTGCCCTGGGTGACTTGAACGGTCGCGAAAGGCACCAGCAAGCCTTTCCTCGTGCAAACACGGTCATATGGCGAGAGGAGTGCAACGGTGTCGGATAGGCTGGCGCAGTAGACTGACACCGCCGTTGACGAGTTTGCAGGCACTTTTATGTCGTCTTTGACGAGTATCTTGCTCGCAGCCGATGGACTGTCTGCCGGCGTCAAATTAGAGAATGGTGAGAGCTCTATTTCGGCGGGTGCGCAATGAATTACGGCGTCGTGGCGGGAGAGAAAATCCCATCCGAGGATGACGTCGTGAGAGCATGCAGGAATTATGATCAATTCGACGGCGTACATAGCGTCCTTAATCATGACGCGGGCTGTGCATACCGCTGTAGGGTGAATGCTTTGGGCGCTGGCTGTACGGAGGGAGAGCCCGGAAAGTGGCGTCGTCACTTTTCGCAGTATTCGGCTGAGCTTTGCGTCCATAACGGATACGGCGGCTCCAGTGTCGATAAGGGCAGATGCACGAACACCGTCCACAAACACGTCTATCACGTTCGATGGGCTTCGCTGAGGGCTTTCGCAGTTCGACAGCATCGCAGCCCTTGCCTCGTGGACTGCGACGACTAGTTTTCCTGGTCTCGTGGGACCAGACGTGGCCGCATCGGTGACAGCGAGCGGCGTCGTGGTGACGGGGAACGGCGGGTAGATGGAGCGGGGCGAGACGTCGGCGACAGTGGCGTAGGTGGGTCGTAATATGGGCGGTTCGCCGGGCTGGTGGCAGGCGACGCGACTCTAGGCGGCTGCACGCGATTGCAATACCGCGCCACGTGGCCGGCGTAACCGCATGCGAAGCATATGGGGCGGTTGTCAGGTGTGCGCCATCGGTTCGCTGGGGCAGGGCCCGCCCATGGTGCAGGACGGGATTGACGGGGCGGCAACTGATAGGACTGGACGGTGGGCTGCAGTCGTGGCCTGTGCGTGACGTCGGCGCAGGTTACCGGCACATCCGCTTCGAAAGAATGAGGTCGAGCGGAGGCTTCGGCGTAAATGTGTGGGGCAGCCGTAGGGATTGCTGGGGGCGTTCTTGCGACCACTTGGGCGTAACTCAAGGGTGCAGGAGCCGTATGGTGCTGGTGGTACTCGGGCATGACCTCTGCGATTTCTTGCTCAATTGCTCGACGGAGCGGAGGCAGAAGGGTGGTCGACGGCTGTTGGACGTACTGCGGGCGAGCAAAGTCCAGCAGAGAGAATTGGCGCGCGATTTCCTCGCGCACGAATGTCTTCATCTCTGCGAGCAACGCGGAGTGGTCGGATATGGTCGACAAGCCAGCGAGCTCGGCGTCGCGTGATGGAGAGCGACGGGTCATCGATCGCTGCCGGCGCAGCTCCTCATAGCTTTGGCAGAGCGTTATGACCTCAGCCACTGTGCTGGGGTTCTTGGCGAGCAGCATGGTGAAGGCGTCGTCGTCGATGCCTTTCATGATGTGCCGGATCTTGTCTGATTCGGACATGGTGGCGTCGGCTTTCTTACAGAAATCGAGGACGTCTTCAATGTAACTGGTGAATGATTCACCGGCCTGCTGAGCGCGTTCACGTAAGCGCTGTTCGGCCTGCAGCTTACGAACGGCAGGGCGGCCAAACACATTGATAATGGCGGTCTTGAAGTCGGACCACGTTGTAAAATCTGATGCGTGGTTGTTGTACCACAAGCCCGCCACACCCGCGACGTAGAAAACGAGGTTAGTCAGCTTTCCTGCCTCGTCCCATTTATTGGGGACACTCACGCGCTCGTAAATCGCGAGCCAGTCCTCCACGTCGGTGCCATCTGCGCCAGTGAAGACCGGAGGGTCGCGGATACGAGGCACACCTGGGCAGGAGGTCGGTGTAGGCGGGGCCGTTTGCTGGGAGGCGTCTTGAGGCATCGTAGGCGGCAGGGTACGGGATCGAAGAGCCAGGGGCATCGAATGAGGGCCGAAGTTGTTGTGAAAGCCCAGCACCCTCCACCAAATTATAAAGACGTTTATTAGCGGGCACTCGGCGACGATAAACGACTGCGACAGTCAAGGCGGGGTGCCGACTCTGAGCGCGAGGAGCGTGCTGTCCCAGAAGAGCGGAAGAGGACGACCCACTAGTAAGCGCTCGAGAGGGCGACCCATTAGAGGCTTCCAACGCTTCGCTACAATATATATATATATATATATATATATATATATATATATATATATATATATATATATATATATATATATATATATGTGTGTGTGTGTGTGTGTGTGTGTGTGTGTGTGTGTGTGTGTGTGATGTCGCCTCCTGCATGGCCTTTCTTTTTTAGCAGACAAGGGGGATTATGTCTTTTGTGTACTTGCACGTGCCTAAATGCCTCCGGCTACTGCTGCACAGAGAGCTATGAACGTGGTCTTTAAAAAATCACAGCATATCCACGGGGTGAATGATGATGAGTGGGGCGAAGCTACGGAGGGAATCATCTGTAAAGCGTGAAACTCTTCCGTGAAATGCGCCCAGTACATAATATAAAGAGTGTGAAACATCGTGTATATATTAAACATCAAACTTTTATTGTACTGTTGGTTTACGTGGTCCCTTCATTATCACTTGTGATCGGTGAAATGCAAGAAAGAAGTCCGCTCCCGAGCGAAAGAGCGCCAAGAGCGACCGCATTCCCCGCTCGCCCTGTGCGAATTAAAGGCAAGGCTAGAGGGAAGACAGGACGCGCGTTCCACGACGCGAGGTCGGTAGCATGCCCAACGAAAGCCAACGGAACGCGATCGTGCAAGTGCTCCGGCTTCGCATCGCCTCATGGTTCCATTTAGCGTCCCAAAACCAAACATATTGCTCAAGGTGTGCCTTGCGTTTTTCGTAGAATAATTTCTTTATCATGTACACTAAGACGAAAAGTTGAAAGCTCACTAGAGTGTATCGCCCGCAAAGTATGTCTTTTAGTGTGATTTAACTCTCGTACGGCAGGTCCTCGCGCCGTTGCCGGTCCACCTCGCCCGTTGACGATCGGGCGAGGTGGCTACATAGAACTACTACACTTTAAGAAAACATCTGGCGTTCTTTCGTTCTGCTTTTGCAAAACATCTGGCGTCTTTCGTTGGTTTATTTCATCAATCAACGGCGTTTTGAACAAAATTTTTATTGTTTAATCACGCACAGGAGAAATCTCACCAGGCACTACCTTGGAGGTAAACAATGGCTGCTAATGGCAATGAAGACAGAAGTCGGCTTTTAGCTAACACTTACACTTCTACTTCTACTAACGTTTCCTACTGGAACATGCCAATGGCTGCTAATGGGGAATGAGAGACAGAAGAATTCGGCTTTTAGTTAACGCGCACGCTGCGAATTTTTTATTGTTCAACAACGCACAGGAGAAATCTCCCACCGGCACCACCTTGGAGGTCAAAGCGTAAGACTTGTTACTCACTACTACGACCACGACGAGGGACGAACGGGTGCCGCCTTAAGGAGCTTCGCCCCTAAAAAGACGGCGCACTGTAACCATGTTCACTCTGACGAAGGCCGGTCCACCGGCCGCAACGTGAGTTAATAAATTAGCAGTTATTTTAGATGTGAAGCATCTTATAGCGGAGTTCAGTCCGGTGGTGGTGGTGGTGTGCGGCGTGACCACCCTTACTGCGCATGCGCAAACCCTCTCCACTTCCCCTCACTCCTCCCATCCCTTTCCTCCTCTCCCTTCCCCACATCACCTCTCCCCTTCCCTTTCCCTTCCCCTCCCCTTTCCCTTTCCCCTCCCACTCTAATTTCTCCTCTCCACTCCTCCTCTCCCCTACCCTTTCCCACCCCCCTCTCCTTTCCTCCTCTCCACTTCCCCTCCCCCTTTCCCCCTCACCACTCCACCTCTGAAACGCGGGCTCTACATGCCGAAACACTGCTTCGCATCGCCTCATGGTCCCCTTAAGCGGGAGATGGTGTGATTTTTGTTAGGCGTGTGTATCTTCATTTGCAAATATGTCTTCGGGTTCAGCGAGAAAACTTCTCCCGACTATATATATATACCGTAAGATCCCGAGCAAGCGCCCCCCTTACGGTGAACAATAATGCGGCAAGATTTGGAGGGCGGGCCCTTGCTCAGTCACGGAACAAATTTCAAGACGGCGGCGGAACAGCCGCGCGTTGAAATGCGTTATTGAATTGATACGAAAAAATAATAAACTATCCAGTCACTTGTAGTCCAATATTGCTTAAGTGAAAATTTAAACAACTATTACTGACCCGACGTTTCGGGACCGATTCGGTCCCTTCCTCAGGGGTGACTGTTCGGCCGGCTCCGAAGCTAGCGACTTTCTTTGGTGGTGTCCTCCTCTCCATCGTCCTTCTTACCGCCGTTCTTGTTGCTGCGGTGTTTTTTCCACTGGTTCCGTTGACCGTGCACGTACACACTCGGCAAGGTTCCAGTTGAGCGGTTGACATTTCCAGGTGTTGTTTAGATACGCCAGGACTCTAAGAACAGTCTTTTCGTGTGGCTGCCTTCCGTGTCGATGACCCGGGCGTCGTCAAAATTGATGCGATAGTCGTTGTTAGCCCTCGTCAAGCGAATAAAAGCGTTGAATGAGGCAGTGAAAATAGCGGGAGAGCATTTGCTCGATCATTGGCGGATATTTCAAGTCGCCAGAAAAAGGGAGGGGCGTGCTTGCTCGGGATCTTACGATATATATATATATATATATATATATATATATATATATATCTATATATATATATATATATATATATATATATAATATATATACGGTGTATATGGCAATTTCCCTGTGCATCAACAAAAATGCGTGCTACACAAATTAGGCAAACTCCAGCACAAAAATTAAAGAACGGAAGCCACGGGCGGCAAGCACCAATTATGGCAGTGCAGGAAACGACAAGCTCATGCGGCAAACGAGACAAGACGACGCACGTTACTAAACGGAGACCGCTGAAAAAATAAAGGCGCAAGGCTATTCCAATGGGAAAGGAGCATCACTTTCACATTCCGGATTTAGTTGCAGACTATGCTCCCGCCGGGGTCAAACGATGTCCACAGCCGAAGTCTCCTCCTGGATATTTCCTTCGCATCCCCCCTCAACCGGACCTGAAATTTACGATCCCGTGAATTGCCTTCGATATCGGAACGACCGGACATCGTGCAGTTATATGGAAGTCCTTCACACACGCACATTGCGTATTGCACGGAAGGAGGAGAATGGTCGGAAGCGCTGCGTTGAATAATTCCCAACAGAAGGTAAGAAAGAACGTCGGTGTCAAACCAGATATATCAGAGTAACTCGACGTCCGTGTTCTTGGTCTGTTAGCACCTCGTTGCAAAAAGGACTCCATCCATGCCATATGCAACAGTATTCGTGCTTGTGCATGTTCTTGAGTGGTTCTTGAATCCCCACGTAACATCTTCACTTGAAGATATTGCGCTGGAAAATAGATTATGGCGGGTGCCTCTTGAAAGACGGCGTCCGGCTGCATCATCCGACATAATCGATGCGTAGTATTCTGCGATCTCAAATGCGACCCTACGTTTTCTTTAGTAAGTACTTCTTAAATTCTATGAATAAATGTGGTACGAGAAACGCACCGCTATGCGATCGAAAAAGGACACGACTTAGAATAACAGAGAGCTGAGCTAGTTCGTAAGTATTCATTGCAAAAGACAGGGCACAAGAAAGAAGTCGAGACGCCACAAACGCCGGCTAAGAACTGCAGAGGCGCGGAGAAAAAAAAGAAGGCATCAAAGCTTATCTGCGCATGCACAGGCAAGAGGCGAACCCGGCACGCTTGGGGTGAGAGATAACTGCTAAGGCATCTGATTTCTTCTTTATGCAAGTCAATCGACGGTTGACACCCGCATGCATTACCACTATTGTCGATATGCCGTGTCTCAATCATTAGACGCGCTGCTACATTCCTGTGCCTGCACGAAACTGCGCATTCATAGAATTTTGGCGTGCACTTACACTCTCGGCCGGAGGCTCACATTGTCGAGAGTGTAAGTGCACGCAAACATTCGAGTGGTGTAGACGTCTTGCTACGAGACCACAGTGACACAGGCCGTCCTGCAGCTCATCGTCTGGCGTCGTACATGAGGAGAAACGCCTGTTGTGTGCTTTCTTTCGAAAAGGAAGGTGGCTTTGCTGTCTTTCCCAGACATTTATACAAGGTGAAGGCACTTGATGCTCTGTTTTTCTCTGTCACGAGGATGATTCTCTCAAAAAGCTGACAAGTGAGGCCAAGAAGCTGTGTGAAAGTATGAACCTGTCAAAGCTAGCGAGGGACATTACGAAAAGTAAAGCAAGTACACTTCAAGTATAGCGCCAACACTCACAACTGTCCCTTAAGAGTAATTGTGTCTGAGCGTAATACCTGGCAGAAGTGTCTCGCAGTCTCTGCAAGAGAAGCTCAAGCTACTCACGATGGATGACCCTCACCTGGTCCACGTCGTTAACTTCCTTTCAGAGCAGGCACGGTCCACTTTTGAGGCATTTTCTTTAGATTTGAAGGACCCAGCTGTATTATTCAATACCGAATAATAAGTTACTACTGTGCGCCCAAGAATGCATAGACCGGCATGGTGCCGGGTCATTATACCGGAAGCCAAATTCATGGCGCTCTTAGAACTCACATCCACCTACGTTGAATGGGACAGCCGTCGATACCTGCAGAAGAGCGGCGTCTGCATAGGTTCATGTTTAGCTCCGATTTTAAGTGACTTATTTTTCGCTCAGGGAGACATATCTATTGCAGTCGTCTCGAAGGTAGTGGCGTTGTAAAAGCTTTTAGGTTTGTCGATGACTTTTTAGTTCTTGCTGACAAGAACTCCAGTGACGCCGACCTGGTCGTTAGTAAAACCTCGACAACGTTTAGGCACATTTTATCTCGAAGTGAAGTTTTTAGACTTACGATTATTTTTTAAACTAACCACATCTGGCTGGCAGTACGAGCCTCGGGCAATTAAGCCGCTGCTACCCTATAGCTCCTGTCATTCTAAGCTTGTAAAGCGCAGCATTGCTAACCTCTGCTTGCTTAATGTTTTCAAGAAATCCTGTCGCCATCATGTAGCGGAAAGTTTTAGCAAGCAGATCAACCACCTGGATGAGGCAGGTCATCTGCAAGCTGCATTGGTTTCTGTGGCTGAAGCAATTTTGAAAAAAATCGCAAACCCACCAAGTGAAGAAAGAGCCACCTTCTGTAAAAGAGAAGGTAGCTGTGTTGTCAAATATTCATCGCCCGTCCCATAACCTGAAAAAGATTGCCAAGCGAGCAGATGTAAAGGTTGTCTTCTCTGACGCTTTGAAGCTGTCTAGACTTTGCAGAATGACAAATTCTTGCCTCCGGAAAGCACCAGTCTGTATCGCAATATACAAAAGTATGTGAAATGCCAGGTGGGACTGAGATATCTCAAACGCTCCTTCCAGCTGGAAGAAAAGACAATACCTTCTAGATAGGGAAGTGCGTAACCTCGATGGCCCTCCAAAACAAGGTTCATAATTCGGAAGAAGCAGAAAGATGCGTACTTAGAGCCGAATATACGGACAAGATCTGGCCGTGTGGCCTCGTAAGGCACTGAAAGCAAGCAAAACAGAGGAGCCGGCAAACAGGCCTTCCAGTCTGTCAGGCTGACAGCACATGGCCCTTAGGAATGAGGCAACACTAGGCCGGATTCCCGTTTTTCCTTGAGCCTTGCTAGTGGGGTTCCTAGTGACTTGAAAAATTCGTCGCCAGCGCATTCGTCGCGGCTATCGATGTGTGGGTCAGCAGCGCCTAACGCTTCCTGAATCGCGCTATGTTTCATCTCAGGCGAGGACTTACGAGCCGTCGGACGCGTCAAAGCTGCAACCGTGTGGTCAACAAAACAAAGGCCCTTACTCAAAAGCCTCTCCGAGTGACTCGAAGTCAAACAAGGACAATGTTTGGGCAGGTTTTGTAACACGGCAACCTCCGTTTGGAGCAGTCCGAAAGGTCCCTCACTCTCGCCGCGGCTATGAACTTCAGGATTAGCAGCGTTTAACCCTTCCTGAATCGCGCTGCGCTTCATTTCAGGCGAGGACTCGCAAGCGGTCGGACACGTCAAACCTGCAACCGTGTGGTCACCAAAACAAAGGCCCTTACGCAAAAGCATCGCCGAGTGGGTCGAAATCAAATAGGGATAATGCTTGAGCAGGTTTTGTGACTCGGCAGGCTCAGTCACGGGCAGCCCGAACGGTCCCGTAGTCTCCACGCGTCTGTTAACTTGTGCATTAGCAGCGTTTAACATTTCCTGAATCGCGCTGCTCTTCATCTCCGGAGCGGAGTTACAAGCTGTGGGACGCGTCGGAGATTCGGTCATCAAGACAAAGGACCTTTCTCAGAAGCATATCCGAGTCATTCGAAGAGGGATTATGCTTGGGTATGTTTTGTGACCCGGCAGTCTCAGTCACGTGTAGTCCGAAAGATCCCACAATCTCCACCTGGCTATCGACCTGTGGATCCTTAGCGCTTTCTGCTCCTTTAATGTCGCTGCTATCCACCAAAGAGAAAATATTTCTAGGCTTTCGGCAGCCGGTTGAAAGGTGACCAGGCTCTTGGCAACGGCGGCAGACGACCGGCTTTCTCGCCTGCTGTTTCTCTTTTTTCTTTTAAGCTGCTCGCTACGGTTGTGGTCTCGGCAGGAGTGTCAATTTCTCATAGGAGGCTGCTCTCCCCGTTAATCGGGTTAGTTGATGCCTGATAAATTCCTAACTCTAATCGTCTTTTGTAATTTCTCCTATCTCGGCCCTTTTATTGTTTTCCTCGGCCTCCTTTTGCCTTTTATCAACCTCTTCCCAGCACTCCTCGATTTCGTCACCCTCCGCACCGCATTCCTGAATTGCCCTAATCAGCTGCGGCTTTCTCTGACTTCTCCCCGCCTCAATTCCCAGCTCTTCACAAAGTAACAGGAGGTCTGGTCTTTTTAGCTTGGTTACTAAATCCATGGTTTTCACAAGCGAGGACTTTCTTACAAGCCGTGACGTTAGGAAGTGAACAAACAAAGCCTATACGTACGGAAAAAATGACTGCCGGTTTCATAAGATGAAAGCTAAAATCTGGTAAATAGCTGTGACGTATCGAAACGAGATACGAAGCCGATACGCCCAGAAGTTTACGACCGGTTTAAAAAAAACACACAAAAGCTAGAACCAGGCAGATCTCAATGAAAGTCAAGCGCTCACCATCGCTGAAGCCCGAGTCAAGATGGGACATCCCACCGCTGCCACCAATTAATGGGGTCTGCCCATAGGACCGGGGAGCAGCCAGGCCTCAGAGAGAAGTCGAGGTCAGGAGCCGGAGCTGATTACAGGAACGTTTATTTACATGAAGATTTCGTAGCGTGCGATAGCGTCTCGAAGCTCGCGTTATAAAGCATGGGCTTTTCCAGGATTCCCTGTTGCCAGCGGCGCGAAGCCGTGAAGTCCGATCATAACAGTACTCCTATGACGCGGGCGTCATGCCGGGTTAACGTCTATTGTGGTTCCAGTGTTGGCGCCGCTTTCATAGAAGTCTACACATTTGTATTCCTACGATTCAGCTAGCTATATTCAAGCGTTGCTTGACCCCGGAAGAATACGCTAACGAAAGTTACATATGATATTCACATCATCATCGCACCGTAAAGCGCCCTTCGTTTCAATAATTGCCCCGTTGAAGGCCACCTTCCCATTTGGTCACACGGCAGCCCTCTCGTTGTAGTTCCACATTGCCGCCAATGCGGAGATTCAAAAATTAATTTTTTCCTTAAAACATATATTGTAACGATAAAACTTGCCATATAAGAACTGTTCACTTGCTTTCGATTGAAGTGTGAAGGTGATTTTTAATTAGAGCATCACGTGGCGTAAAGTGCATCTCAATGTGGACAAAAATGACGATTTTCTGAAATTAGTGATTTTTTTTCGTAACGTTTATAAACTTGAGGAGTCTGAAAATATTTTCATCGCAAAGTATACCTTCCGTAGAGTAAGTATTTTGTATTCATATCTTCATACAAGACGCAATATCGCAATGGAAAAAATGCAAACATACAATATTTTGACAAAATTCCTGGAGGCGTATATGGCAGAAAAAATGCACTAATATTATTGAGCTTTAAATAACTTACACAAACACCTTTGCTGAATAACTAAACCAAACTTGGTGTTGAAACAAGACCGATACTCTCAGAATGAATTTTTTTACAACACCCATTTCACATTCTGGGAAATTCGGAAGGCACCCACGTGAGCAAAAAAAAAAAAGACTTTCTATCGGAAATATTCTAGCAATTCCTTGTTTTCAGCGCAATAAATCAGCGTGATTTTTTTCGAATACATTTGAGATGGTCGCCAAAATGGCTGGGACGTTTACCATGGATGACCCAGTAGACATTCTAGGACAGCTTGAAATGGCCAGGCGCGCAGTCGCTCCTTTCTTTGGCGAGAAGGGAAGCGATGCGGACGGGGTCCGTACAGGCGAAACATCTTGCTATCGTCGTTGTTGGAATCTCCTCGGGTTGATTAGGGTGCTCCCGTATAACGCACTCGATGCCTCCCTCCCCCCCCACCCACGTGATCGGCCCACCAGGCGACGATGTCATGTGATGACGTTGCAAACGATCCGTGACGTCACGATTACTACGTCCCCAAGCAACGATTTTTCGCATCATTCGCGTTGACGGTTTGATGAAGCATATAACGATTGCGCCTTAATGGAAAGATATCTCTCGATACCCTGCCATTGTAACCGCGCATACTGGTGTATGACCCGGACGGGCCGAGTATGTACCGAGGGAAATTCGTTTAGGAACGTGTCACTCGCTGGGCGGTGAAGATGATCGCGGCAGAGGAAGGAAGCTTCCTAATTCCATTAGTGAAAACACTTTCTGCTGGCGGAAGAGCTTAAGTTATTTACCGCGCTTTTCTCGAGGAAGCCCTCCCGCACCGCCGTTCTGCATACGGCCCCTTACCCAGGGAGAGCCACACCACCGGAGCCTTCCGGCCGCGATTTGTCCAATGGCGTCCCAGAAGTTTTCGCTAAAAAATGTGCCCGGCCGGAGAGAGCGCTTAATTGCGCAAACACCCGGCTCTATCTGAATAACGCTCGCCGAAGAAAGCCATAAAGCAGTTGGGGCAAAATAAAGTGTCCGCGCTGACGGCGCAAAGAGGGCCGGGCTAATCCTGTCTCCCCGGGAATCCCGAGCAGAGGGCTCTTACTCACGCGGCCGTGTCATTTGCATAATAGGACATTAATTCCCAGAGGGGAGCGCGCTCCACAACAATGCGCTGTTGCTGCGCCCCTATTCCCACTTATATGCCGGCTACGCAGTCTCCGCAGTGGTATACACTGGAGCCAGTGTTTTCGTATGCGACGCAAGTTTATCAGGCTCGGCTCTTACGGTGATCTAGGGCACTGAAGGCGCGCACTTTCCGGGCAGAAATAACAGCGTCCAAGCTTCGACGACATCTAGTCAGGCGACGTTGATTCATCGATGAAACGAACGAGACGCTCTTGTTCAAAAGCAAATAAACATACGCGTGCGTTTCGGAACCGCTTTGGGTCCCGTGTTCATAATGGAAGAAGATAGGTGCAAAAGTCAGGTGGCACAGAGTGGCCACCTCGGAGACATTCAATCTCCTTTTTTATGGTATGAATAACTTTATTGATGTCCTGAGGATTCAGTCCAGGACTGATGCGGGCCGCTCCCACGTCGGGACAGAGAGGCCAAGCCCTTCTGCCGCCACACGGGCCCTCTGGACAGCCCTGAGTTGGTCCGCCAGCGAGTCACTGTGCAGCATTCGCTGCCACCACTGTTCGCCTTGAGAACCATCACCAGCCAACGCCGAGCAGCGCCAAAGCATGTGATCTAAATCGAGCAAACCCCCACACTTACTACAGTAGACTGAAATTAGTCCTTCGAAGAATTCTAAAGTTAGCCGTGACGATAGGCGCTTCTCTATTTTTTTCGCTTAGCGCATCCTCTGTCACATGTTCATCTTTTGCATTTTGTGCCATATATAAATGTTCGATTCTGCTTAATAAAATCAGTTGGAAGTTAGCACCCGTCCTCGTTTTTTCTGTCTGTCCAAGTACCCCGTTCGCGCTATACAATTCGTCTTATCAATGATTCGGTTAGTAGTCAATTGATGATCCGCCAAGGCTTTTTGAGCCTGCATTGTCTGTCCTGTTATCGTTTTGGTGATGCTGAATTGTTTCTTATGTAATTTCAAGTTTCACATATGTAGGACGCGTCGCAATCCTTGCACGGGATCTTGTAAATTGGCCTTAGAAATGTCGACTTTTCCAAGGAGTCTTAGACGTTATATGCACACCAAGATATTTGTAGGATGACACAGGTTCCAGTGGTATGCTACTTACACTGTAGCGTTGTTTTACATCTGATTGCACGCATAAGCTTACATTTGGTTGTGTTTAATTTCATTTGCCACACATTGCATCATGAACAGACTGCGTTAAGGTCAGATTTGAGAACACTTATGTCGTTATCACAACTTATTTTCCTAACATTACACAATCATCTGCAATAATGGAATTATTCGAGGAAACGCAAGAAGGTAAGTGCGTATGTATACTAAAAAAGGCAGGCTGATCCCACCGTCATAGGAATCGGTATAACACGAAAGTGAAACGTGTCTTCACGCAAGTGTTGCTTATTGTGTAGGGATATATGAAAGCTTGTACAATGTCCGTTGGCAACTATAGCCCCGTTTGACGCACCCACGTTGGCGCCTAGTGGCACATCTGCATCGCGACGACTAACGCCCACGATCATTATTTAACCGCTGTGGTAGATGAAGTTGTGAACATATATCTGGACACAGCGTATCGAAGCTTAGTATCGATGTTAAGTAGACTAAGTTTATATAAAAGTAGTGCATGGCAAACTTTGTCGAATGCCTTCGAGAAATCGAGGAAAATGGAGTCGACGAATGAAGAGTTATCCAAAATAACGTTTAACTTGTGCACAAAAGTCGTTAGTTGTGTTTGACTGGAGTAGGCTTTACGAAAGCCGCGTTGTGATTATGAAAAAAAAACGAGTTAGATTCAAGGAAGTTTACAATATGCCAGAACAGAATATGTTCGTGAATGTCGCATGGTATGCTAGAGAGGGAGATGGGCCGGTAGTAGTTAAGGGGGGAGTGCCTGGATTTGTAGAGTGGAATTACCTTCCCAATTTTTCACCTTGAGGGAAGAGAACCAGTGTCAAGAGGCTGCTTAAAGATCATAGTTAACAGGACAGATGAATAGGTCGTGATACTCTTTAAAAACCTTGCTTCGCTTTGGTCGCATCCTGGTGCGGAAAATGATTTTATTGACCTGATAAGTTTTGCTGCACCGTCCAAGTTGATTACTACAGAAAGCATGGCTGCGTAGTTGTAAGCATCTGAGGGTGGTAGTGATGGGTTTGTGTTAGAAGAAAAATTATTTGAAAAGACCTCGTTAAGAACTCAGTGATGACGTTGACTGATCTCTGCAGCTGCTTGGCAGGAGTTATCAGGTGCCAGAATTATTTTGGTTAGCATGCGAGCACATATGGCAGGGTCTCGCATAAAAAGTTACCTTTGCCTTCTTTTGCTGCCTCTGTGTATTGGTTCGCTGCTGTTGTGTCCAGCGATCATTCATAGGCGAGTTCTTGAAAAAACGCTTTTCTTGTTCGATAAACGGTTTAGCTGCTTGTTGTACCATGGAGCATTCGAATCCTTGCTAAAGATGATAACAGGAACATATTTATTTGTTAAATCATTATAGTTTGCGACAAACATACTCCAGTTAGTCTCTCCGTTACAACTCTGATCACGAAATTATCAAGAAAGGCAGCAAGCTCTTCACTTATAGCATCATAGTTAGCAGTTTCGTAATCTCCGATCTTTTTCGTTTGTTTAGAAAGCCTAGGTCGGAACTGTATTTATTTCAAATAAAAGTAGAGAACGATTGCTAAGACCTGGCAAGCGTGTAATGTCGAAAACAAGGTCGTCATGTCCAGAGTGCCTTTGTTATTCGCGTTGGCTGCTTAACGAGCTGAGTTAATGAGAAAAGGGAGCATAAATCGAGAAAATGTTTAGCCAGAGAGCAAGATGAATAATAATATATGGGGTTTAACGTCCCAAAACCACGATATGATTATGAGAGACGCCATAGTGGAGGACTCCGGAAATTTCACCCACCTGGGGTTCTTTAACGTGCACCTAAAGCTAAGTACACGGGCCTTAAACATGTTCGCCTCCATCGAAAATGCAGCCGCCGCGGCTGGGATTTGATCCCGCGACCTTCGGGTCAGCAGTCGAGCGCCATAACCACTAGACCACTGTGGCGGGGCAGCAAGATGGACGAACAATAGGAGGATTAAAGTCACCGAGTAATAGAATGGGAAGATTGTTGTGGTTTGAAGCAACAAAATTTAATACATCATGTAATTAACTCAAGAAACAATGTGTTAGATTAGCAGGGCGATGGCATATACCTAGAACTATTTTTGATAAGCTGACCACCCGGACGGTCTCTAATGTGCTTGCTGTTTGATAACTTGAGAAGGTCGGCCTTTGCGTATACCTAGTAAAACACCGCAGCCTTGACGTCCACTACGATCATGACAATATATTGAAAAATGTTGTGCTGCGGAAAATATTTCACCGTCTTCGATTTCGGGAGGAAGCCATGTTTCGGTTAATGCCATGGTATTAGCATTACATGTGTGAATCGCCAGTTTACATTTGTTAAGGATGTTACAAAAATAATTTGGGAAGGGGCGAAAGATGTAAGGAAGGGTTTTTCAGCTCCACTAACGTGGAACTTGCGGAGGGGCGAAGCATGCAGTGTGCGCCGGTGTTTCTCACAGCAATAGCACTGCAAATGGGCAATGAGAGACAGACGAAAGATTAGACACAGAGTCCCGCAGTCTGCTTTTAGTTAACGTGCACGCTGCGAATATTTATTGTTCAACTACGCTCAAGACAAATCTCCCACCGGCACTACATTGCAGGTCAAGATCCAGTGCATATATGTGCGGGGTGGCCGGTGAACGGTTGTGCAGCGCGAGCAGTCGGTTTTTAACACGAAAGTGTTGTATGCTGGGGTCCACCAAGTACTTCGGTTACGGTTATGACGTTGATAAAATGGACGCCAACGGGTGAGCAAGAAAAAAACCAAGATCCGCCGCTGGATATCGAACCCACGACCTTGCGGCCGCGACGGTAAGCGCCCGACGCTCAACAGACTAAGCTACCTTGGCAGATTCTGGACACTTCTCGAACGCGCTTTATATCTTTCACACATTCTCTTTCGCACACACTGTTGGCGGTGTAGGTAGGCGGGGCGGAGCGCGGCGGTGCCGCCGTCTCGAGAGATGAAAAGAAGTAATGCGTCACGATCGACATTTAGTAGCGCCTACTCCGAGATTGCGCGTGATATTGGGGGTCGTGGTTAAAGCATGGCCTCCGAGATGGCGGGCGCGGCGTGTTTCCCTCCGGCCGTCGCAATCATAGAGTTTCATATAGATACACTAGAGGGAACTCTCGCGCTAGTGTCTATGGGAGCTGCAACGCATGACGCTTCAGCCAGCATGGGAATGATGGGTAATGCACGGATTTGCCTAAACTTCATTCTTTCGGCTCCGTTTGGCTCCGCGTCGCCTGCAGCCGCTTTGTCGCAAAACAAAGTTCAGCAAAAGTCAGCAGTTACACTTCACCGTTTTAGCTTTTTTAGGCTTACCAATTGAAACCTGGTAACGAAGTTCAGAACGGTCAATTTTTTTATCCGAAAGAAAACCGGAACACAGCAATAAACAAAGCCACAAGTGCGTTCGAAGCCCGCAAGTACGAAGACTAGGCAAATCCGGGTACTACCCATCATTCCCATGGTGGCTGAACGATCGCAGCGCCAGAGTCCCCTCCCAATCGCGCGGAGAGAGCGTGTTCCGCACCGAGACCCTTTACTGAATATCGAAAAGGCTGCCGCGCTGCTGGCACTGCGTGTGGCGAGAAAAAAAAAATTGTTTTGCGCTTTTATATAACCTCGCGCTCATTTGGAAATGTCGAGTCAAGGTGTACGAGAGGCCAAGTCAAAGCCGGGGCGTACATATTCTCAAATGGGCTTTTTTTTTCTTTTACTCTAGATTTGTGCCGCCCATATTAGAGCACTTATAATTGCGATGCCTCTGCAACGGATCGGACTCGATCGTGTCTCGGAAGTAGGGAATTCAGGCGTTCGGACTCGATTGTGTCTCAAGTGTAGGAAATCCACGCGCAACGACGGGTTTACCGGGGAAACTGAATGGCGTCGCAGAAGCCCGCACACTGCGTGGGCAGCGCTGCGATACATCGGACTCGTTGTCTCCGAAGTATTGAATATCTCCGTGCGTGCCGTGTCGACTACGTACAGCGACGCGTTCGCTGGGGCACGGCCGAACTGGAAAGACGCGCGCGCGCGTTCCATGGCTGGGCACGGCCGGTCTGGAGGCGCGCGCTCGCTCCTTCCTTTACGGCCTGCGCACGGGGGGCTGTTTCTACCTATGGCCGCAATGTCGTGGGGGCGCTCCGAGCCAACCCGCTCTAAAATCCCTCTATCTTTCAAAAGTAGCGAAAGGTCTTGATCCAGCCGCCGCGCCCTGCGATAGGCCGGTTGGCGACACGTGACCTTTTAGCCTTCGCGCCCCGCCCAAAGGGTCCAGCGGCGGCAGCGCTGTGCCGGCGATAGGTACGGATCACTGTGTTTTCGAGCGTGGAGTGGGGCGATTTTAGCAAGTAGAGAGTACTTCACGCGCCTATGACTCTCTGCTGTTGCAAACTAGAAGCGTTTATACCTGAAACTGAGTGGGCGCAGGAATTCCTTGTTTCAATTTAATGTTTGGAGCGTGACGTGCTAGTATGTCGGGCCTCCATGCCTTCGGTTGCCTCGCCGCGCGGAGGGCAGAAAAAAAAGCGTTTCTTTTTTTTCGTTCCTCGCGGTCACAAAAATATATGCTGAAGGAAGGCCCAACAAAATCAGTCGCAAGAACTTTGTGCCCACAGAAAACACCCGGCTAGGCAAAGTAAGTGATATTGCAATGGTTATAACTTCAATCAGCCTTTCGCCTGGCCCGCGTGCATATGCGTGAGCATTATCTCAGCAAAACTATTATTGCTTCGGCATTCCTTATGCTGTAGATTTGTGCGTAGTAGTCAATACAGAAACACACCCCGTATCTCTAACATTAAATTGCTCGGAACCCTTTCTCACCGGGGTGGCTTCAACGCTACAAGCTCACAGGGAAATGAGCATTTGGGATTAGTTTTTTGCCACACCTTGCCGTGTTTTCCCGCACTCCTGTGTGCGACATCGATTAAGGCTTCTTCATTGAAGCATTCCGCGTAATGTTTTCCCTAGAGGATCACAATGCTTTTCAGAAGTTTGAATAAATTATACTGCAAGACACTTGGAGGAAAAAACCGAAACCATATATGCCGCACCAAGCATCTTTGCTAATTTTCCAAGGCAGAAAATTAGCAGATAACCTGGCTATTTTATTCGAACAAGAAAACAAGCACTTTTAACTCATCCAAAGACCACCTGTTCTTCAAATTACGCTCAATGTCAAAATATGCGAACGAACAAAAAAAAAAAATGCCCTGCATGACAGCTGCTGTGGGGAACCCGCTCGGAACCTGCTTCGGAAACGCACGCATTTTATTTCAATATTGAACGCGTTCCGTGCTTGTTAAATTTATTATACCTGTAGTTTGATAACTGATGAGCATCTTAGGCCACAAATATTAATGATTTAACGGTTCAAGCGAGCACCGAGTTCGGTTTCAGGCGCCCGCAATATGCACGGGAGCGAGCGGCGCGTCGTCTGCTATCGCTGCTCCTTGGACCTCTCGAGAGGGCGCGCGTGTAGTTGTCGCTACCTTAACCCGCTCTAGAGTGCTTCGATGTGCTCCTCTCCCGCCGCTCCGGCTCCGTAGGGATTGGCATAGACATAGGCGGAGAGTACGGGGGGGGGGGGGCTGGGGGGCTTGAGCCCCCACCCCCCCGGACTGCCTGATGGGGGGCAGAGCCCCCCTTGCGCTGGCCCAGGATATCTTTAGGAGCTTGGCTTAGGTCCCCGTCCATTGACAAAATACTGTTGGCCGTCCTGTCTGGCAGCTATTTCACACGGGGCTGTTTATGCCCGCTTCTTTTTATTTCAGGCTTTTTAAAGTTCGGCTCATGGGCCAGTGACAAATCAAACATTCAGTCGAAAATGCCCCTCAAAGGAATTTGTACGTGCAGAATACGTTGGGTTGATGAACAACTGAAGCGACGACTTAAGCTATGACAAGTAAAAAAAATTGGACCATCTCCCCGAAGGGAACCCTGATGGGACGCGAAGCAGCAGCGTTGCGCACGGGTGGTGTCACGGGTTGAACGGCGCCAACGCGGGTGCTGCAGTGAGCGCTGGAAGATTCGTTTGAAGCGAAACTCGGTGTAGCGTTTACTGGTGTAAACGTTTGTTTGAAACGCAGACACTGGAGGTGAGCGGGCGTTGGAGCCGGCAGCTGCGGGCGCTCCGGCGGGTGAGGGAGAGAGTGACGTACGCGCGCACCTGCGAGGGAAGCGTGCAAGGGGAGCGTGACGTCAACGCCCAGCTGCGGCGTGACCTACTTGGCACCGCTCCAACACCTGCACCGAGGGAAGCGCGTTGCCTCGCGTTTGTGCGGACGGAGGGACAGCGTTACACAGGCTAGACAAAGAGCTGCTTCGCATCTAAAAAGTTCACCGACCATTACAATACTGGCTAATGCGAATTCTGAGCGCAGCTTCGTGTTCGGGCAGCGCCAGCTGTGTTTGAATTTCTGACTATCCGCAGTTGTAGCGATATAACATTCTTTACATAGTGCCACAGAAACTCTCAGTGCTCGAGTGCTACGCAGGCGTCGCGAACCAAGCGAAACGCTGACAGTCCCGTTACGACAAGCGAAGCCAGCCGCAGTGCACGTGCCAGCCCTCCATGCGCACGAGCTCCGACCGAGGGGCCAGCGCGCGTGACGGGGAAAGAAAGCGAGGTTAGAGGCCAGTGTCTCGTGAAATCTACTTCGCGTTCGCTCTCTTTCGTCCTCATTCGCGCTATCGGTTACGCCGCTGACGTCAACGGCGACGCCGTTCAACGCAGGAACGGATGCCTAAGAGCGGCGCTCTAAATGTCTTGAACCCCGTAGCGAATGGTTTTGAGAACACAATAATGCTACTGAGAATACAAAGCAATCCCGACACATTCAGTCAGTGAATGCTTTCGCACAAAACTTTCGACAATATAAAAAAAAACGGGTAATTTCTTGGTTGTCTACAAATTGGTGCCCTTCGACATGCCTGCCTATAAAAGTGCCGAGAAAAGATGGTACGCATTTTTTATTTATCAGTAAAGGGTTTTAGTACAAGTTCGGTCACCAATGAGCAACTCAATTAGTCGTCCAGAATACAACGTTTGGCGGAAAGATTCGTAACCGAAGCTTCGCACAAACTGTAGTGGTAGCAAATGGTATTTGCTACCATCTCAGAAATACTTTCGACCACCTTGAATTGAATTCACTGGCATAATTAAAGCTTCCTGTGCCAGCGTAAGCCCGCTCTCTCCTGTCTGGTGCATGTTTTAACAAAGTAAAGCTTGTTAACAACAACAAAAAAATAGGCAAATCCCACGCATTGTGGGAATCGATTTCATGCGATGTAGTCAACGAGTACCAGCCTAGGCTGTGCGGCCTGTTTCGCTTTGAGCCATAAGTTACGAGGTGGATCGATGTCTTTGTGTAAATTGCAAAATAAATCTACAGTCTCGCAATTACAGATCTTCATAATGATATCGCGGTGTCGGCACCTATAAGAGACTAAAGTTATATAAATTCTCCAATTTTTCTCTCTCCCTGACTCTCCCCAGATATATATATATATATATATATATATATATATATATATATATATATATATATATATATATGGGGAGTGTGAGAGAGAAATTTGGAAGAGCAAGACGGGCCCCCGCCCCCTCCGGTAAGATAAAACTCTCCCCCTATGGGCATAGAGTTTCCTAAAATTAACTAGAGGGAACTCTGGCGCTGCGATCGTTCAGCCACCATGGGAATGATGGGTAGTACACGGATTTGCCTAATCTTTGTATTGCGGGCTTCGAACGCACTTGTGGCTTTGTTTATTGCTGTGTTTTTGTTTTCTTTCAGATAAAAGAATGGATCGTTGTGAACTTCGTGACCAGATTTGAATTGGTGAGCCTAAAAAGTTAAGTGGTGAAGTGGAACTGTTGAACGTTTGCTGAACTTCATCTTGCGACAAAGCGGATGCAGGCGACGCCCAGCCAAACGGAGCCGAAAGTACGAAGTTTAGACAAATCCGTGTACTACCCATCATTCCCATGCTGGCTGAAGCGCCATGCGTTGCAGCTCCCATAGACACTAGCGCCAGAGTTCCCTCTAGTAAGTATTGTAGGAAACTCTATGGGGAGTGGAGACAACCGTGTCGACTGCTACGGCGTCCGCCATTTTCACGCCGGCTCCGATCTAGGGGAACAGTGACGGCGTGCGTGTGAGCCGGAGGCTTTGCGTAGACTATAATACTGCGGAAATGTATTAATGTGTTATCATGGTTTATTAAATATTTTGTTTGATAGTTTACAGTCTAACAGCACTATGAAATTCGCCGCTTCACGCGATGATATGCTGCTGCCTGAAACCGCCTTTAAACGCCCTGCGACCGCTTGTTGGAGTGATAGGCTTTTACTTTAAAACGAAAACGGCGTCGTTTGACACCGGTTGATCTTCCTCTGCTGGTGTAAAATAACGCATTTCTCTGGCTTTAGTGTAGAGCAATGGGTAATTGATGGTCGAATCGCCATATTACTTGGCATTCCCGCTCTTCAGGAAGATTTGCGCGGCGAAGCTGTGCTGGTTCAAAACAGTCATTCTGCAGCAATGATGATAAAGTTACTTGAGGAAATGTCGACAGTAAAGGTAACCAAATAATAAATGACCAATGAATACGTGATTGTTGTCAGTATACTCTGATTCAATTCCATATTTTTGTAATCTATTATCATTTAATTGTCACACGTATTTGGCAGAACTCCTGAGGCAAAAGATAATAAGCTAGCAAAATGACAATTTAATAAATTTCAACGCGTAAAATAGCAATATCCTTCTGCGGATCTACTTGACAAGTGAAAAAAAAAACAGAATATACATCACAAAGAGAAACGAAAATGTCTCAATTGTGCCTAACACACCAACACACGATTTCAAAGTTCACTGCAGGCTCACTCCTGCACATGTCTTGCTTACATGCCTGTTAGTTCCCTTCGCCGCGACTTGACGCAGGTGCACGCGCAGCCTCAGCCTCGCGTAGTTTCAAATTAGCAGCTTTACCACAGAATTCTTCGTGTTGCTGACAGCATCCTGCCAACTTCGGCCGCGGAACCTTGTTTAGGTTTGCTGTCACAAACTTCAGGGGCGATTTCATCGAAAATACGCTCTCGGTCCAACCGGTAACATATTACTATAACTAGAGAAGACAGCGCGCAGCATGCCGTCCCAGTCTCTTGGCGTACGAGAAGAAACAGCTTCGGTATAGTCTTCCACGTCATGTCCAAGTTTGCGTGCGCTGAGTACGAATTAGGACTCCAAACACTATTTCTAAAGCTCGTACAGACACGCGCAGAAATTTACAATGGGATTTGTTTTCTGAATGCTTGACACTCACAGCTAAGAGTTAGCGTATCTTGTGCATTACTTCGTACCGCGCTGTTTCACCTCAAGAAACATTCTCCTGAACGCGATGTATAAAAGAAAATCTTTCAATCACCACCCTCGGGCTACAAAAATATTGCACAACAGACAAATATTTTGAGGGAATTGCGTAATACTCACAATGCACATGGATGAGGTGTTTGTAGGCTGCCGATTGTTGCGCTTGATCTTAGCCACCCAGACAGTTCTGCTTTTTTGGTTCCCTCAGAAAGTTTGAACAGTCGCCAACCATTGCTGGAGTGGTTCGAGCACAGTGGCGCACAGCCACAACCAAAGCAGAACCAAGGCAAATTTTTTTTGGGGGGGGGAGGGAGGGCATCTTTTTGATCTGACATTGGGCCTGGGCAGAAAAGTGGGGTCGAGTGTCTTTTTGTGCTCTGTATCCGATGCGAAAAAAATTTTCGGGGGGGGGCATGAGCCCGGTGTGCCCCCCCCCCCTGGCTACGCCACTGCACAAAGCGGCCAAGCATTTCGCGTGAAAGCGCTCAAAGAACGCCGTAGTTACACGCGCATCAAATTCCTGCCGACCACCGCCACGTTGTAACCACGTCTCGACACGCACGCTTGGAGTAACAATGGCGGACAGTGCTACGAAAACCCATTTTGGCGACAGAAATTCAGTCAAAGGATGTCTCCACTCTCTACGGAGGGGCGGGCGAGGAGGACATTGAGGCACTCTAACCCGCTCTAAAGCAGGGCTGGGCAGTATCGCGATACATGAGTATCGCGATAGTATTTCAGAGATACTTTTGAGTATCTGTATTTCTGTATCGAGATATATTTGAAAAATGTATTTGTATCTCGGTAGTGAAATACATTTACGATGTATCGCCAGTATCGCGATACTATGCAGGACACGGGTATCTCGTTACATTGTTTTTTTTGTGTCAGAAATGAGTTGAGGCGTGTTTCCAATGGGGGAATGACGTTTTTTTTTTCTTTTTTGTGCCAAGACAAGCAAAGGCGCGCCGCCGGTCGCCGACAGATAGGGCGGCGATGGTTTCCCCTCAAGCACAGAATGGTCCATGTGGTAATGCGCGCGATGCTGTAGACGGCAGAATCGCGGGGCAGTGTTGTCGGCCTCTGCCGACGAAAGTCGCTGTCTCTCAAGGTCAGTGCAGCACGCCTAACTTTTTTTCGGGTGGCAAGCCATTACTTCGCGACCCCCCTCACGGATACCGTCTTGGAACAGGCTTTGCAATGCTTCGCGTGCGTTCAGTTCTCAAAGCGGCGGCACTTCCAAAAGCAGTTCCCGTAGTCGCGGCGGAAGTGACTAGAAGATGGCTATATTTGACGCGCTTTCAGCCGCCTCTCCAATGTCAGGGTGCGTTCCTAATTGACGACATACGTGAAACGGTCGTTTGTGGTAGCAGGCTCCCCCACCGCCGGAGCCGACTTCGCTCGCCTGTTGCGGCTTTCTGAAATGGGTGCTGGTAGCGTCAGTGGTGGTGACAACTTCATTGGAGCCGACAGGGTCAGACGGCTGAAGATTCCGAAGATGGGGACCGACTTCGGATTCTGAACAGTCAGAACAACCCAAGTGAGGGCGGAAGTGTTTCGAGATCTAGATGACCCGAGAAGAGATATCGCCACGCTGCAGGGCAATCCGGCTATGAAGGCGATATTTATTCACTATAACACGAATTTGTGCTCGCCTTCAGCGGTAGGTAGACTTTTTTTCTTTCGTGAGTCTTGTGCTGAGGCTGAACCGACGCTGTTAGCAGACAGCCTATTTGAGAAGCCTACATACACAGCAACCTTCTCAGCAAAGCAGATCTTCAAAATAAATGTGTGTTTTTTCTCAATTCACTGGTGTTCACTAGTGACTCGAGTTATTTGGTTAAAGTGTGCTATTTCTAGCATAGCTTAGTTTGTTCGCCAAGTATGTCGATTTCGGTGTCCAATCCTTGTTACTGTTGCTGTGAAATAGTCTATTTTTATTGCAACTGATACTTGTAATTATGTCATTATTACTAATTATGTACTTTGTCCGCCCCCTCCCCTGCAATGTCTTAATGGCGCTGAGGGTACTGTAACAAATAAATAAATGAACTAAACATTTCGATGCGCTGTAACTTTAATTACAACATTATGCTGCACTAATAAGTGTCTTTGCATAGTATGAGCATCCTTGAAATAAAAAAGGTATTCCAGTATCTGTATCGCTGTAACTGTATTCCGGAATACTTTTTTCGACTTATTGCAAAAGTATCTCCGAAATATCCCGTTACGTTAAAGGCAAATGTATCTCAATATCTGTATTTTAGGCTTCCAGTTCATGTATTTCGATATCTGTATTCCGGAATGCTTTTCTGAGTGTCTGTGCCCAGCCCTGCTCTAAAGCCCCTTGATATAGAAAGTAGCGACACTCTCCCCCCCGCGCGCGTTTTCCTTCTCAATTCTCCTCGGATTTCTCCCCTCCCCTGACCGGCGCACTGCGCACGGCACGCTGAATCCTCCACTGGCTCGCCGCAGCCGCATTAGAATCACTGCGCGCGCTTGTTTAATCGGCCCCTTGAAGCATTAAATGAGAACCTGTCTCTTAAGGAATAGTCATGACGAAAGTGGGCTTCCGATAGAACAAAGTGACACATATATTTATTAAGAAGCTTCAATAAATAGCGCTTCGAAAAAATGAGTATACCAACTGGCGGCTGAGCGGTTTACCTCTCCGTCGCCGCCTCGGCTGTCCGTAACGCGGAGGTGTATTAAGCGCATATAATGTAACCAGCATAAAGTATAGGCGAGAATTTTTTTCATAATTTTGGTGTTGATGAGCTCAAAGAAGGCACCCAAGAAGGAATGTTGTGGTTTACTTAAATTGAATTGGTCCAAATGAGTGGGCCCGAAGCCTTTTTGGGTCAATGCCGCTGTCAGACACGCACGCACGCACACGATACAGGCACGCAGGCAGACACACACGCTCACACACACGTGATAAAGACACGCACATACATACACACTCACACAGATACACACGCGATGCAGACACGCACGCACATAGATACACATGATCATACACACGCGATACAGGCACGCACGCACATACACACGCAATATAGATGTGCACATACATACACACGCGCGTACACACGTGATACAGACACACGTGCGTGCACATGCGAACAGACACGCACGCACTTACATACACATGCGCATACACACGCGATAGACACACACGCACACACATACTTATACACGCGCATACAGACGCGATACAGACGCGCACGCACATACATGCAGACGCTATACAGACACGCACGCAGGCACATGCATACATACACACGCGATGCAGACACACACGTACATACATATATACACACGCGCATATACACGCGATACACGCACGCACATAAATACACACGCGATATGGACACGTAGGCACATACACACGCGATAGACACACACGCACATACACAGCGATACAGACACGCACGTGCATGCACAAGTAATAGACACGCACGCACATACATGCACACGTGCATGCACATGCGATACATGCACACACGCACATACATACACACGCGATACAGGCACGCACGCACATACATACACGCGCACGAAACACAACACAACATACACACAAAACACAACATATGTACGCACAACATATACACAAAGGCAAGCACATGCACTCACTGTTAACACGTGCGCACACGCACATACAAACGCAGGCGCACATATGCACACATACAAACACGCATACACCTGCACACACCCGTACACACACGCCTGGAGGGTTCATGGCGTGCGTGAGCAGCTGAAAGCGCTCGAAGTTTGCTTGTGCTCGCTTCTCGTGACGTCAGGGTCACCTGACCGGGAGGTATCGCGTGTCGCAGCCATTCATCGTTGCGGATGCGCCGGCTCCGCGAAAGAGAGGGTGAAGAAAGAGGAGGTTGACGGCGCGGCGAGGGTGAGGCGGTGTGGATAAAGGAGCGCCGCTACTTTCCAATATCAAGGGGTTTTAACCCGCTCCCGGCCGTTGCGGAGGCTAGCGCGCGCAGGGAGTGCTTGGCTTCAGACTTACCGCGGCCCTTTCTGAAGTTACTCTATATGGTATGCATGGTACCAGTGCGATAGAAACATGGTACCAAGTATAAATATGATGACTCTGGTGAATTCCGCTTTTCCGAAGGGGTGGCGCGGAACGCTCATACGCCCACTTTTGTTGCTCGGCAGAGCATCCACGCGGTTATAACAAAGCCCTTTTTTCTGTAACTTCGAGAATAACTAAGCGGATGAATATTGCATTTGCCTCGCACTCAGTAGGCTCGGCCGATCCGTCACCGACCGGCGTAAGAAATGACGCAAAACTTATTCTTTGCGAAAAAATGGTTTAGGAAACGTTCATTTCAAATGCCGGCCGTCGCTGTACTTGAAAATAACAAAGCAGGAATAATAATAATAATAATAATAATAATAATAATAATAATAATAATAAGAAGAAGAAGAAGAAGAAGAAGAGAAGAAGAAGAAGAAGAGGAAGAAGAATATCGTTTTGTCGGCTTGCCTGAAGGAGCGGAGTGTCGAGCTTTTGATTCTTGGCGTGGTTTCTTTGCAGGAGTGAAGTGGAGGGAGACTTGTCATTAATCGTGACATTTTCCCGTGAAATGATTTTCTGCCACTTCGCGTGTAGTTCCTCATCAGCAAGGAATTGGTGAAATGACACGCCGGCGGTCTTTCTAGACCGCGACTTGCAAAATGGCACACAACAGTAATCCACGTGTGCGCTGTGCGAACGCTGCACCAGAAGACCACGCACACACGAAGGTCACTTCGCAAAAGCAGGCGCACGAACACGAAACATACGTCGGGGAAACTCACTGCGACACCAGGGGCGTAGCCAAGGGGGGGGGGGGTTGGGGGGTTCAAACCCCCCCCCCCCCGAAATTTTTCAGTTTTGCTTGCGTATATATACACGCACACATACAAAAGCACGCACGAACATACATAAAGTATGGTTGAACCCCCCGAAAAAAATTTCTGGCTACGCCCCTGTGCGACACGTATATCCAAGTGCGGTGCGTACGGCAGCAAGCTACTTTCCCGAATGACGCGACCGCTCGACGATACCAGACTTCATGAAGTAACTTCATGCATCAGTCATTTGGCATCCCCATCGCATAACCCTAACTAATCTAGTAGAAGCCGTTCAGAATAAAGCACCACGATTCATCTTATCATCATACTCGCGATATCAAAGCAATTCATTTTTGAAAGGAACGCTGAAGATGCCGCCGCTTGCTGTGCGCAAAATTGTCCAGATTATCTTTTTTCCACACCCTGTATCATAGTAACGCATCATTTGCCCGGTCGCATATTTTACCGCCATGTCATACTTCTAGTCGCACCGATCATGCACGTAAGGTGAACCCTATCCCAGTGGCTCGCCAAGAATGATATTACCCGTCCCATTGTAGAAACCGAGCACAAGGACGCACTTGGTGATATCTGCATCAGCATGGTCATCCCAAAACCACGATGTGGATATGAACGATGCCGTAGTGGAGCTCTCCAGAAATTTCGACCACCTGGGGTTCTCTAACGTGCACCTAAATCTAAGCACACGGGCATCAAATGTTTTCGTCTCCATCGAATATAAGGCGGTCGGGTCTTAAAAAATTTTGTTGTTGCTAGTAGCGCTGCGTGTGCGTCTTCTTCTGCCAAGTGCCGAGAAAGGAAAACTGTCCCGACACGCACCTGTATTTCCTTACACCGCTTCCTACAACCGGAAGAAGTAATTAGCACGAGAAATTGGCCGGGCACAGCTGGTTTACAATACGAAGCGCATGCGGCGCAACACGCTTTGGGGAGTTGGCTCGCAGCGCCCTCACACGGAGCGCGCCGTCGTGAGTGTATAGAAAAAGTTCCATTGTACTCCCTGCGGATGCGCAGGCCTAAGGAAGGGAGCGAGCGCGCGCCTCCAGACCGGCCGTGGGCTGGGGAAGCTGATTCCAGGGCTGGGCAGAGATACTCGGAAAAGTATTCCGGAATACAGATATCGATATACATGAACTGGAAGCCTAAAATACAGATACTGAGATACATTTGCCTTTAACGTAACGGGATATTTCGGAGATACTTTTGCAATAAGACGAGAAAAGTATTCCGGAGTACAGTTACAGCGATAGATACTGGAATACTTTTTTTTATTTCAAGGATGCTCATACTATGCAACGACACTTATTAGTGCAGCATAATGTTGTAATTAATATTACAGCGCATCGAAACGTTCGGTTCATTTATTTATTTATTACAGTACCCTCAACGCCATTAGGACATTGCAGGGGAGTGGGGTGGACAATGTACATAATTAGTAATAATGACATAATTACAAGTATCAGTTGCAATAAAAATAGACTATTTCACAGCAACAGTAACAAGGATTGGACACCGAAATCGACATACTTGGCGAACAAACTAAGCTATGCTAGAAATAGCACACTTTAACCAAATAACTCGAGTCACTAGTGAACACCAGTGAATTGAGAAAAACACACATTTATTTTGAAGATCTGCTTTGCTGAGAAGGTTGCTGTGTATGTAGGCTTCTCAAATAGGCTGTCTGCTAACAGCGTCGGTTCAGCCTCAGCACAAGACTCACGAAAGAAAAAAGTCTACCTACCGCTGAAGGCGAGCACAAATTCGTGTTATAGTGAATAATATCGCCTTCATAGCCGGATTGCCCTGCAGCGTGGCGATATCTCTTCTCGGGTCATCTAGATACCGAAACACTTCCGCCCTTACTTGGGTTGTTCTGACCGTTGAGAATCCGAAGTCTGTCCCCATCTTCGGAATCCTCAGCCGTCTGACCCCGTCGGCTTCAATGAAGCTGTCACCACCACCGACGCTACCAGCACCCATTTCAGAAAGCCGCAACAGGCGAAGTCGGCTCCGGCGGTGGGGGAGCGAGCCTGCTACCACAAAAGACCGTTTCACGCATGTAATCAATTAGGAACGCACCCTGACATTGGAGAGGTGGCTGAAAGCGCGTCAAAGATAGCCATCTTCTAGTCACTTCCACCGCGACTATGGGAACTGCTTTTGGAAGTGCCGCCGCTTTGATAACTGAACCACGTGAAGCATTGCAAAGCCTGTTCCAGGGCGGTATCCGCGCGGGCGGTCGCGAAGTAATGGCTTGCCACCCGAAAAAAATTAGGCATGCTGCACTGACCTTGAGAGACAGCGACTGTCGTCGGCAGAGGCCGACAACACTGCCCCCGCGATTCTGCCGTCTGCGGCGTCTGCGCGCTTTACCACATGGACCATTCTGTGCTTGAGGGGAAACCATCGCCGCCCTATCTGTCGGCAACCGGCGGCGCGCCTTTGCTTGTCTTGGCACAAAAAAAAAAAAACGCCATTCCCCCATTGGAAACACGCCTCAACTCATTTCCGACAGAAAAAGCAATGTAAGGAGATACCCGTGTCCTGCATAGTATCGCGATACAGGCGATACATCGTAAATGCATTTCACTACTGAGATACAAATACATTTTTCAAATGTATCTCGATGCAGAAATACAGATACTCAAAAGTATCTCTGAAATACTATCGCGATACTCTTGTATCGCGATACTGCCCAGCCCTGGCTGATTCAATAGCATCGCAGAAGGCGTGGCGCTTCCTTCAACAAAACGCGTTCTATCTGGCGCTTCTGTGATTCGGGCACACCACGGACGCTGGCAAAACACTGAGACGGACCGTAAAGAAAAAAAAAGTAATACTGCCACAGACGTATTGATAGCTCTTTACAATGATTTTTATCAGGAAAAATCAGCAGTTGGCCTGCTTTTCTTCGTAAATTGGACCACAATAAATGCAGTAACGGAAAAAGAATACCTGCCTTCAGTGCAGCCACAAGATTCTGGCGGTGATTCTTGCTCGTACGCGGAAAAAAAAGCCATGCGCATGCTGATATCCCGCGCGCGGCGATTGGGACGGCCGAATGAATAGAGTTTCTTACGATAATACCTAGAGGGGAATCTGGCGCTAGTGTCTACGCGGGCTCCTTGAGCGGCGCTTCAACCACCATGGGAATGATGGGAAGTACAGGCTTCGGATTTGCTTCGGATGGATTAGGTTCTTGAGATTCGCAACGCTTGTTTGCAGAGTGTAAAACAAAGTGATATGAAGTTATTTCCAATTGAAACTTGATTCATTCTTTTGTACGTAAAACTTATTTCAAAAAGTTTGCGTGACGGTGAGATGGAACTGAAACCTGGACAAATTCAACGACCAGGGTATGCATTGCTCTGCAATTGTGTTCGAGATTTGGCATCACAATATAATGAATTATTTTCTTTACAACACTTACAACAAACGCGCTTGTATTTCCCTCGAAAGTACGCATTATCTATTTATGGAAATAACGGTACCGTATTGAGTGAGAAACACTTAACGTATCATCTGCTGCGATGCCAGATGCGTCTGTCCAAGTGGCCTGCCCCCAACGCATCTCTCGTTTTGTTGTGAAGTCGAGTCAGAGGAGCGTGACGGTGCGTCTACTTAGCTTCGCCGTCGTTTTGCAGCCAATTTGAACGAGTTTTGAGAAGTAGTGCTTATCACAAAACGTGAACTCCTTGCAATTTCCTGCACTGGCATGGGATGCTACATCTATGCGCAGCGGTGAGTGCACGACACGTTGCTGAAACTGTCATATACAACCTGTAAAGCTACACCATCGCAGCAAACCAAGAGATCTAGCTGTCTTCAGCCTCTTTGAACCAACAAAGGCACTGCTTGAGTGCTTTACAAGGCACCCCACTACCCAGGCCTCGCGAAGAACGCAACTGAAACTGTAGAAAAAGATCCGTAGACAGTTCGCTAGTTAACGCAATTCAGTCCGAAGCCTTACTTCCCATCATTCCCATGGTGGTTGAACGATCGCAGCGCCAGTTTCCTCTCTAGGTTATTGTATGAAACTCTATGGCCGGAGAAACACGCCGCGCGCCCGCCATCTCGGAGGCCATGGTTAAAGCGTCTCTATACCAGCGAGGGAGACTGGCCGCGCTGGCGTCGCTGAGGCACCCCTCTTTGCCTTTCGCTTCGTGTTAGCGTGCGCGGGCTCATCGGAGTAGTGCAGCTTCCACATGTACTAACGGGATTTCTCCGCCGCCGACTGCTTCGATTGCGAGAGCACCGACTAACAAAACTGCTGCAATGCGCGTTGCAGAACGGACACGATTTCGACGAGCGAATGTCGTGCCTTGGTGGAGCAAGACAGAGGCCAGCGGGACGCACGCGTTTGCGGCTCCAGCTACGAACCTCTACCTCCCGTCTCTTGCTGAAGCGCAGTGTGGTAGTGCATGCATGAGCACGGGCGTCGGTTACCCATTACTGGAAAGCGCACACCGTGCCGTGTCTCTCCTTAATTGACGACGTCCTAAAGAAGTGCATATCGGGTACCAGTGTTGATTATGAACTCGTGATGTCATCTTTACGCGGGATTCACGATTCGGTGTGTCCAAGTATATGTTCACAACTTCAGCTACCGCAACGGTTTAATAGTGATCATGGTCGTTAGTCGTCGCGATGGAGACATGCCACTAGTCCAACATGGGTGCATTGACGTCAAACGGTGCTATAGCTACCTAACACAAATAGACATTCTAAAAGCTCTCATATATCACTACACAATAAGCACTACTTCTGTGGACACGTTTCACTTTCGTGTTGTACCGAATCCTATGACGGGGGGATCAGCCATGCTTTTTAACACGAAAGTGTTTTATGCCGGGGTCCACCAAGACTTCAGTGACGCATTTCCGTCACGGAAATGACGTAGAAAAATATTACGCGATCAGATGGCAAAGAAAAAAAGGTTCCGTCAACGGGCATCGAAACCACGACCGCTCGGTCCGCAACAACAGATGCCGGGCACGCTATGCACTGCACCACGGTCACTTTTTTTTATTTATTGTCTGCACCACGGTCACAGACTGTATAGGCTTTACAAACGGTCTTTTATATCTACCACTCTCCCGGTCGGCGGGGTGGTGTAGCCCTCTGGGAGCGGTAAGGTAAAGTAATTCGTCATTACTATAGCCTCCGCGATTAGCACCTGCAAAGCGTTACACGTCCGTCCCATTAGGCACGTTCTCAATAGAAGTTCAATTTTGTCAATGCCTTAACACACCGCGAGGTGGCGACATTAGCCCAAGCATCGTAAAAGCGTCGGCCTCGCTCGTAGCATCACGCTAATCCAAACCGAAAATAGCTCTGCGACGAGCGCCTGCCTCACCTGCCTCTAACACCGCGTTCCCCGCTCACGCGCTCGCCCCGAGAAAACTCGCGACCGGGATACCGGGGCGGCACGACGCGCTTTCCGTTTCCCTCTAGTCCGGCCGTGGCGTTCAATCACATTTTAACATGCCGCGGGATGGCGCCCAAGTTCTGCGTCCAATATGCGACGCTCTTCTGGCTATCACACCTCGTTCTCTGATTACGCTTTCACCGTTAACTACTGCAGCTACCACAAGGGTTTGTTTAATCATTTAATATGGACGTTAGTCGTCGGGATGGAGATGTACCACTAATCATCAAAGTGGGTGCATACACATTAAACGGTGCCATTAGCTGCCAGACATCAATACATATTGTGCAAACTCTCCTATATCAATGTGCAGTAAACATTCAGTTACTTCTGTAAGGGCACGCTTTACTTTCGTGTTATTCCGATTCCTATGTCGGAGGGATCAACCATGTTTTTTTTTTTTTTTTTCAGTCAAGAAACTCGCTGGCAGACGCTGCCTGCGTCGGCGTTGTGTCTCGCGGGCGACGGCGCGTTCTCATTTCTTGCGAGCTGGTAGTTCAGGGTTCATCGCAGAAAGAGCGTTTCCATAGTCAAGGCGCGCCGTTCGCTCTCTCTCGCCACACGGCGAGCGCTGAGGTGGTAGCGCCCTCTCTTGCGCTCAATCAAATGGACCGTCGCGACAGCAGACGACGATGCACGATGCACGCCAAGAGCCTAAGGTGCTTCACCCCTAAAAGAAAGGACCCTTTTCGCTCACCGTTTCCTGTGATGCAGAAAATGACTGCGCTGGCAGTTCCTTGGTGGGATTGAGCGTTAAATAGAGCTCTTTTATGGCATTCGTTGCGGGGTCGTACTGTTTCTTCTTGATTACGGGTTTTTTACACCGCAGCTGATAGCTCAGTTCATCGGGTTGCTTTTTAGCAAAAACAGTAAGCCTTTTGCGAACCTGCCGTGTGGCAGGCGAGAAATCCTCACTGACCGTGATGTGTTGCTCCTTCAGCTTTTGGCGAGCGGAAAGTACTGCGTTTTTAGTGCCAAAGGTAGAAAACTTGACTATTATGGGGCGGAGTTTGTTAGTAGCATAAGCACGTTGCGTGCGCCCGTTCAACTGAACTTTCAGACAAAATTAAGCAGACGTCGGGTGATCTCCCCGAGATGTATACGTGCGCACTCTGCGCCTCCTAACGCATCCCTTTTGCACCTATCTTCATTATGAACAAGGGACCCGTAGCGTCCCCGAAACGTACGCACATGTTTATTTCCTTTTGAATAAGGTGAGCGCCTCTTTTATTTTGTGAAGTAACCGCAAGCTACGAAAACAAGAAGAAGCAGGTTGAGTAAATGCAGCTGGACGCTCAAAAACAACGTTTGCAGTCATCGTGGTTCGAGCCCGAGGCGGTCACCGTCAACTGCCGGCACAGCTTTGAATTTACTGAAAGCGCTTGCATTCTCGGTGGCGTTTTGTTGCTGGCGCTTCAATTAAGCGTAGCACCCAGCGGCCGTTTGTTTTGCAGGCAATGAAACACGTGCCAACACGTCACATTCACTGCACGTATAAAGCCGACGTCGGCGAAAACAAAATAACGCACGCCTCTCGCCGCAGTTTCTCGCCGCGGCAGAATTTTCTGGACGGCAAAAAAAAAGAAAAGGAAAAAAAAGAACAGACCACGATTTCGGAGCACAATGCCGTTTGTATGAGTTGCGGTGAAAGCGCAAGCTTTAATTGCAACGCGCCTCCGTCGATGGCGCACCCCTGCAGATGATGGTGGCCACGCATAACAACGAGACGCGTCTGGATTTATTAGCCTGCCTTCGTGGGGAGGCTCAATCGAGCGAGCTGTCAAGCTGCAGCCTGCCTGGTAACGCTAAACAAATCGATACGCCCGGGCAGCTTTCGAAACGGAAGTCCCTCAAGAGGTGTCGCTAAGACTGGACCACAGAAGGAGCTGTGTATTCGAACCGAGTCGGTTTTGTCGTCAATTAGGCTAATGAGCGCCACTATTTCCGTTGTCATTGTTTGGATGCACCCTTGTGGGAGTTTCGATAAAAGTGGATTTTCATCTGTTTTGCTCCCAATTGTCCAAACGTGCTCCCAATCAAAACAGTGGAACAGCGCAGAGCTGCCTTTGTTAGAGTAGCTAGAACAATCAATAGCTAAATATTGCGCGAGTTGCCGCAGCTGCAACCGCTGCACCACATATTCCGCACTAGACACAAACGAATGCCGACAAAGCACGCCAGGCTGCAAGAAAGGGGCCTTGGCTCCTGCGAGATGGAAGCTTAGAGAGGTGACCCGATTCGGCGCAGTTTCCCTCTCCTCCTCTGTTTGGGTGGGAGGGGAGGGCAGGCATTCTACATCTCGTCCCTGTTAGGTAACGTCTAGCACTTGATTCAATTAAAAAAATTGTAGTGGCTTAGCTCGGCTATGCCAAGATATACGTAGCGTGAGCTAATGTTCAGCTGATTATTCTTAGCTCTCCTGGTTGTCTAGGATTAGCTTGATTATCATGCTTACTGCTCCTTCCATGACACACACATGGTGTACCCATTATGTGACGTTTATGTGACACATGTATATGTGAAACGTGTGACAATTATGTCACATGTCTATTTATTTTTTTGCTCAACGTGATTTCTCTATTGCCACAAAGACGGCTCGGTGGTCAGTGCAGTAACACGCTGCCATCTATGGCTCCAAAGCCCGGCGCAGCGCCGGCGTTGGGGCCGGGCCACGCCCGGCCCACGGCTCTGACGTCAGTCTTCTGGAATGCGCAGATCGGCGAGGCGCGCCCGCTGTGCGCCGTGCGACGTCACTCAGGCACGTAGGCAAGGGGGGGCCCGGGCCCCCCCCCCCCCCCCGAAATTTTTCCAGCCCTCTATATTTCCAGGCAACTTTTTTTTGTTTTTGCCATGGAAAGACTGTCTTTCGAACAATTAGGCCTTGCCCCCCCCCCCCCCCGAAAAAAAATCCTGGCTACGTGCCTGACGTCACTGCTCCTCGCACATGCACAGCACGGCTCTTGTACGTTCACGCGAAACCGCTCCGGCTTGGCCAGTGTAGCTAACGCTACAAAATATCTTTATAGTCGTCTAGCCTTTTTTCAGTCAAGACTTTTTTGTTCTCTCTCTTCGCGGTTCAGAGACGTAAAAAAAATCCACAGCATATCCACGGGGTGAATGATGATGTGTGGGGCGAAGCTCCGGAGAGAATCATCGCTAAACCATGAATACTCCGAGTAATTCGCCCAGTATATGATCAAGTAAACACGTGAGAAACACCGTGTATATATTAAACATCAAGCTTTTATTGTACTGTTGGTTTACGTGGTCCCTTCATTACAACGGTCCTCCTAGCGTACGTCGCCGCACTAAATCGAACGATTGCCTTCGACCAATGACATGCGCCATATATGAATCTTCCGTGAATTCTGCCCAGTACGTCATGAGACGTGAGATCGGGCGTGTTTATCTGAAGGGTCGATGAGAGCATGGCCACTTGCAGCTCACTTTATTTTACATGCACGCTGTGAATTTTTATTGTTTAATCACGCACAGGAGAAATCTCACACAGGCACTACCTTGGAGGTCAAAATCCAGTGACTATATATACGGGTGGTCAGTGAACGGTTGTGCAGCGCGAGCAGTCGGTTTTTTCAATCAAGAAACTCGCTAGCAGACGCTGCCTGCGTCGGCCTCACGAGGCGAGAGAGGGGGGGAGGAACTAGAGCACGCATCTTCAACGCAGTGAGCGCGGAGCGTCGGCGTCGCGAGGCGAGAAAGGGGGGGGGGGGACTAGAGCACGCATCTGCAACGCAGCGAGCGCCTCCGCGCCATCTAGGGATCTTTCTGAGAACTAGAGATGGCTACGACAGCGCCATCTAGTTAATACCCCAAGAACTAGAGGTGGCTACCTACTACTACATACTACGGAGGAGCAGTGGCGGATCCAGAGGGGGGGCGGTAGGGGCTATCGCCCCGCCGCCCACAACCCCTGCCTGCAATGCCTGTCGCCCACCTCCTTTACCAAGTTGCTTCGGCTACCATTACACAAAAGGGGTAAAGAGAATCTTGTCCCCGCCATCTATCTCTCCTCATCCCTACCCTACCACTACCCCTCCCCCCCGGTCAGATGAACGAACCGCCCCCCCCCCCCCAATATTGGCACCTGGATCCGCCCTTGCGGAGGAGGGACAGACCCACACCCTATGGAGCTTCGCCCCTAAAAACTCAAACTCGAGTAAGGGCCAGGCAGTGTTGTTCTAGTAACGTTGGTGTTGACGACAGTTTGGCCGGCAACGGAATGATAATGGTGCAGAGAGAAAACCTGAGAACGGTCGGCGTCAGCGCAGAATACATACTCGAACACGCACTTTCACAAAACTTGTTTTTGTAGAAAGAACACGGGAATTTCGAAACATTTCCGGAGTGACGTGGCGCCTCTATTGGATACAGCCACGGCTGGGCAAAGATACCTTGAAATTGTATCGCGATGCGATACAAGATACTCGGGCAAGGAGTATTTGAGATACAGATACAAGATACCTCCGGAATAATTGTATCCGATACGATACTTCCAAATTGTACCTTAAGATACTTCAATACATTTGCAACTTTGCTATTATAGATCTACATGATGAAGCAGCAAAGGCCTATGTAGAAATGTGTTTACTTGAAAATTTCTTAACTGCGACCAACTTTGTTTAATTTTAACAAAATACCTGTTTGTATCACAAGATGCACACTTTCTTGCACAAGGTGGATTAGTTTCATCCCTAAACAACTTATTGGGATTTGTTTGGCTGTTTAACATGACAGCTTGTTAACCGCTGCGCTGTTAGTGGTTTTTGCTTGACACTTCTGTAATTGATGGGTGTCGCGGCTCTACTTGGTGACCAGGTTGCCATCTACTTGCAAGAACCTTATTAAGATGCCTCCGCACGATGGCGCAAATACCGCTGCGCAGTCTTACCTCGTCCGCAAGCGTATTACCGTTTTCGTAATACCGCATTCACCGACAGGTGTAGAGCAGCAAGAACGTTGGTAGCGATATCGTTTGTGACGCATCGTGTGAAGACGATGAGCTACACAGTCGGCGCTCACAATTTATTGAGGACATGAAACTGCAGTGATTCTTCATATTTTAATTATCTGCTGGCGTAAAGCGTTCGCGGGGAACATGTTCAGTAACGTGCAATCTTTTACCGTTTCTTCTCCGAGAGAACCTGAGCCGCCAGGAAATGTCTCAGACGTGTTCTAGAGGCACAAAGCGCCGCAGCTTATCACTGCTATTCACACTATTGCCACTTCTGGCTCTGCTTACCTGCAGATTTGTAACAATAAGAATACTTTAAGGTGACCTAAACAAAGGAACACCAACATATGTAAGTCAAATAGCAAGGTGGTTCCGTACTAAACAATCAAAGTGAATAAGTATACAGGGTGTTTCACGTAAGTGAAACCAAATATTGAAAAAAAAAAAACAAGTGGTTAAGCGCCGCTGAATGAAACCAAAGGTATTTGGTTTACCGTCATATGGCGCTCGTTATGGCATGTTTTGTACTAAGCTTAGCTGGTAAATAAATAAGGTCTATACTGCGACATTTTTATTATCCACTTTAGTGCCAACTGCACTTCGACGCATCGTAGATCGCATTTAAAAACGGCCGATCCATTTTTTTTGGTAGCGTAAATGATGCGTGGTAAATATTATCGGACTTTTAAGAAAGCCTGCGAAATATGAAATCAAACCACGTTCGCAGAAAGTTAAGAATAAAGCAGAGAACGTATTTTAGCAGCAGGTTACAAAAGACATATTACAATAAACAGACGGGCGAAAAAGATGGCTCAAAGCCTGCACTAAGCCGCGCAAAGCTCGATACACAGCGAAGCTGATCGGTTTCATGCATATTTATTCTGTATCTATAGGCAGAACTTGGCAGTAGCGAGGTTGAACTTGGCTGTAGTGAGGCTTAAACTTGACTTGAACTTGGCTGTAGCGGGGTTGGACTTGGCTTGAACTTGGCTTTAGCGAGGTTGAACTTGGCTTGAACTTGGCTGTAAGGTTGTTGAACTTTTGCTCTAACTAGGCTTGAACTGTTGCTTGAACTTCGCTGTAGCGGGGATGAACTTTGCTGTTACGGCGCATGAGACCGATCAGCTTATTGCTAGGACCAGTTGTCGTACTTCGAGTAGAGGAGCCGGACGGCATCGGGCGCCTTCCATCGTCGTTGGCGTAGGCCTTCCATCGCTTCGGGGGTCTTCTAGAAACCGCCGTTGCCTTTCCCGTTACCTATAGTATTCTCTCGTTGTACGTACTCGGGATCTTCGGCTCGCCGCCGTCGCTTCGCAGCCATTTGTTGGGCTAACTGTTGCCTTCATCATTTTTAGTGGACCAGTGGTGAGTAGGGGTATGTACCCAATTTCTGTGGCACATACCCGTTTATGATGGTGATAGTCTTTTAGTTCGTCGAACAAGGAATGATTTGCTAACCATCTTCGCTGTTAAAACTATGCAGAGGACTAGGTAATGTATGGGATGCAAACGGAGGAAAGCAAAGAAAGCACTTGTGCTAACAATGAAATTATCATTGAAAGAACTTCTCTTTGACAGAGTACGTCAAAATATTCTGTGTTACGTAAATGCTTGTTCTATTGCATCTAACTTCGGCACCGATAGTGCGACGGTTGTTAGAATCTCATTTGCATGTAAGACGATCTCATCGTACTTATGTAAGTCAAGCTTACATCGACGAGATCATTCAAATCACTGGTATGTGAAAGCCGCGAGACGCAAAGCAGCCCCATTCTTGCATTCTTGAGACTTTGCAACGAAGCACCATGCAAGACAAACTTCGATAGCGACAGTATAGTGGCATCAGAATTTGTGCGAAAGACGCCGCACGCATTGCAGTACGCAGAACAGTGCAGTGGCTATGAAATGTGTCATGACATCAACAGAACTAAAAAGAAAGGAAACATCTAGGAAAAAAGGTAGGCTGCGCGTAGACCTTCGCAGGCTTGTTTTTGTCTAGATGGCTCGAGCGCCATCACGTGACTCTGCTCCACCAATAGGGACGCTTAAACCTCATCACTTGTGCTCGCTGGAGTGCTCTGGCGGAAATATACACGAATGTCACTGTCGTTAGTTTTATTCAAGTGGTTTAGTGGCAGCAATATCAGCTTGAGAACCGGAATTCCGGTCGACGTTTATTGTTTCGCATGGTGGTACTTTTATGGCAGTATCTTGTATCTTAAGATACACGATACATTGCTGAATGTATCGGAAATACAGTTGCAGGTACTCGTTTTGCGAGACGTATCGCGATACAGATACAAGATACCCAAATAGTATCTAAGATACATGTATCTTTGATACTGCCCACCACTGGATCATACAGCCCTACTAAAACTGCCTAATCCTGTAAGAGCGAACGCATTCATTTTCTCCTCCGTGGAATTCCCTTGCGAGATGCCTCGATCGTCTGAAGGGCTTTCGGTGCACACGGCATCGCCTTCATTTCCACATTTGTCATCAAAGTGTTCGTTGTATTCAAATATTTTTCTGCACTGCATTCTCAATAATAATACCCGAGTGTAGCAATTACAGAGCGACCACGAACACTCCGAAGTGTGGTCTCGAATCTCCCTTCATTCGAAAGGGCACAGACATGTACACACAACACAAGACACACATACACAACGCCAGCTCTCGGGTCAAAAATGAACAGAGCTAAACCGAAACTTAAATCACATCCCTTCCTTATTGAAAACCAAAAACAAGGTTGGTGGTGTTAGAAGAAACATAACTTTTATACATAATGTAAAGCAGATAGTACTTCAAGCATACAGGAGGTCTCGCCAAAACTCATGATGAGGCACGCCGTAGTGGAGGGCTCCGGAAATTTCGACCACCTCGTGTTCGTGCACCTAAATCAAAGGACACGGGCCTCTAGCCTCCATGGAAATGCAACCGTCATCGAACCCGCCACTGTCGGGTCAGCACCACCGCGGCGGCTGCATTGCACTCCGCCAACGGTCTCCGTGCGCATTTGGGTTTCCCCGATAATGCCTCGCGGGGTTGTGGTAAACTAGCTTTTCAAACTCCCAACTTCGGCTTATGGCGGTCACAAACCGCCGCCGGAGAAGCATATCGTTCTTACGCGGTAAATTATGGAGCACGGCCATCACGGCGCGCGAGCGGGCATGTAACATGGTATATTTTAACACGAGTGCTTTATGCCGGGGTCCCCGAAGACTATCATGACGCATTTCCGTCGCGGAAATGCGTCAGCAGAATGCACACCATCAAATGGCAGAGAAAAAAAAGTAAACGACAGAGTCAAACCCACGACGTCTCGGCCCGCGGTGACGGACGCTCTAACCACTGCGCCACGGTCACACACAGGACGGTTTACGAACGCACCTTTTATCTCTCACACTTTCCTCTCGCAGTGCTCTTGGTTTGCGGCGTAGTGTCGTCGTCTGGGAATGGTAGAGTGAAGTAATGCATGACCTCCGCGATTAGCTCCAGCAACGCGCCTTCGCACCATTGCTACGGCCGCTCCATTCGGCGTAATTTTGTCAATGCCTTACACCGCAAGGTGGCGGCTTTAGCCCATGTCGAAGCATAACGCGAGGAAAAACAGGACACAGAAAAGAACACACAGGACAGGTGCCCAAAACTCGGTCATAGCATCCATCCATAATAAAAATCAGCAGTTGTTCAGTGTGCGAATACAACCGATGAGCGAAGCTCCTTGGAAACGGAACGCAAACGACCATGCGCCTTATCTCGCTGCTGGCTTTCATGAAGGCGGTAGGGTGGGGAGAGCGTCTGCTGCGCTCGGTGGCGGGAACGACTGAGCGAGTGCGTGTGCGGCGCCCGTAGCGCAGGGAGAGGGGTGCGAGCGGTGATGTGGCGGGCAGCTTCGACGGGGGCTACGGAAGCGCGCAGCGTTTCATTGTCTTTGTGCGCCGGAGCCGGGTGTGGAGACCGTCTGCTACTACCTTCGACAAAGCGCCCGTAGTGCGCTAGAATGATGGTTGCAATCTCACAATCCACGATAAAGGTGGTGAAAGTGAAAACGACCATTATAACCAGTTGTGCACATATCTTATTTCTATTAACCTCGAATTTCTTGTGCGCTAGAACCAAACCGCTCAAGGCCTAAACATTTCCTCTTAAATCGCCAGCCACTGCAACCTAAAGCGATGCTTAAAGGGGTACTGACACAAAAATTTTGGCCTCGCGTTTTTTTGATGCAATGTGTCGCTGTGGGCCTGTTAGTCATTAGAGCTGTGCACGGGCCGTATTTCCGAGCCCGAGCCCGGCCCGGGTCCGCTGACTTTGTCGGAGGCCCGCCCGAGCCCGACGGCAAAGGGCTGCGAGCCCGCCCGGCCCGGCCCGACGTACGAAAACACAATCGCGGGCCCGACCCGGCCCGGCTTTTTGAAGGTTCGCTGCGAAAACAAAACATCGTTTTCCGGTAATTTGGCATTTTATTGAGCATATCAAATATGATCAAACGACACACGACGAACAGTCTCTATTACACAGATTACAAAATACAAGTAGACGGCCTCATGCCAGCAACAATGGAGTTCGCTCGCCAAAGCCGTCACGTGTACGGGGTATGCCCATGCAAGCGTCAGCTTGCACGAAGGCGATCTACGTCAGGTCGCTCGTCGCAGTCGCGTGCATTTTCACTCATATGGGATTTGGCCTTAAATCTAACGCGAGCAGTCGCGTGGCGCCATCACTAGCTCAGGTGGTGTTACTTCTCTGTTTGTCGGAGTGCAACAGAGGCAGTGTTCTACCTGCTCCCCATTTGTTTAAAGTATCGAATGGAAAGGGAAAGCGGTAAAGGGCGGTCGCGGAAAAGGCGCTGTGTGCGTGCTGGAAAACAATTCCCGCTCATTCTCTATATTTCGGGCTTGAGTCGGGCTTTGCGCCGGGCCCGAGCCCGGCCCGATAAAACTCCAAGTAGCCCGAGCCCGGCCCGGGCCCGAGGTGAAAACACGTCGGCCCGCCCGAGCCTGGCCCGCGGGCCGGGTCGGGCTCGGGCTTTCGGGCTACCCGGAGCCCGTGCACACCTCTATTAGTCATAACACGGCACATCGTTTGCTGCTGCGCGCGACAGATAATTAATTACAGGCTCCTCATTACCGACCAGTGTCAGTTTCGGTTTCAAAAACGACAAGCCTCCGGGTGCAACTATCACCCTAGCGGGTGCAGCGCTCGATCACATCAGCGCAAAGAACTGTGACGCACTTCCGCACGGTTCGCGAGCAACCGCCGACAAGTAGGCTGCTGGAGCAAACGCGGCAAAAAAAAAAAACATGACGGCTATGACGTCATCATAACTTGTTGCCGCGTGGTCACGTGATGGAAGCTGCGGGTCCCCAGGGTCCCCTTTGTGAGTCAATAGAGCGGGGATGGCGATCGCTCACGCAAACTTCAAAATTAATTTAAAATACCTTCCAAACTATATTCGCTGTTCACATTTTGCAGATGATATACATGTGTTCACGGGAATCGATCCCGCAGGCTATCTCGGCCGCGAAATTTTGTGTCAGTGCCCCTTTAAGTGAAGGGACTTCGACGGCGTGGAGGAGTGCGGGCCTATGGAGCTTCGCCCCTGAAAAATCAGCACTCGTTCCGTGTACGAATACAACCGATGCGCGAGGCTCCTTAGAAATGGGATGCAAACGACTATGTACGTTTTGAAACTATTTATTGCGCCGCGCGACTGGTTTTTTTTTCTCTTTTTTTTTCTTTTTGCGCCGCGCACGGCGTTTCATTGTCTTTTTGCGCCGGCGCCGCATCTAAGTTGCAGAGAGCTTCTACGGCGACGGCGGGGTGCGCGTCTATAAGGAGCTTCGCTCCTAAAAAAGATTACCGCTAACCAATGATAAACAGTGCGAGGTACAAGGCGCTAGTAACATTTCTCACTACGTTAACCAGCCATTGTTGCAATGTCGGCAACTGCGGAGAAAAACATATCCACGGAGTGAATGATGATGAGTGGGCGAAGCTGCGGAGGTTCATCGGTAAACCGTGAATCTTCCGTGAATTCTGCCCAGTACATCATCACCGACGTGAGATCGGGCGCGTTTATACTAAAGGTTCGATGAGTTATGACGACTTGCAGCTCACTTTAATTTTACATGTACGCTGTGAATTTTCATTGTTTAGAAAACCATTGCTTTAGAAAACATCTGGCGTCTTTCGTTAAGCAGCTGGCACCTTTTCGTTTTGCTTTAGAAACATCTGGCGTTCTTTCGTTTTGCTTTTACAGAACATCTGGCGTCTTTCGTTGGTTTATTTCATCAATCAACGGCGTTTTGAACAAAATTTTTATTGTTTAATCACGCACAGGAGAAATCTCACCAGGCACTACCTTGGAGGTAAAGAATGGCTGCTAATGGGAATGAGAGACAGAAGAAGTCGGCTTTTAGCTAACGCTGCGAATTTTTCATTGTTCAACAACGCACAGGAAAAATCTCCCACCGGCACCACCTTGGAGGTCAAAGCGTAAGACTGGTTACTCACAACGACTACGACTACGAGGGACGAACGGGTGCCGCCTTAAGGAGCTTCGCCCCTAAAAATCCACGCATCTCCACGAAGTGAATCATGACGACTGGGCGAAGCTCTGGGTATCGTATGGGTGAATAAGCGTACGCTATCCGAGCGTTGCCCCATATAATGTAAGCTGAGTGACAGAAAGAGTCGACGACCAAGCTAGGTCCTAAGGTCCATAATGTGTAGGTTGAAGTCGCCGCCTAGTATAAAGGGTTTGTGCTTGCAGGTGTTCTATATTGTTCCGTCACCATTATGATTGATATTAGTTTATTGTTAAAACCACGCATCTCCACGAAGTGAATCATGACGAGTGGGCGAAGCTCTGGGTATCGTATGGGTGAGTAAGCGTACGCTACCCGAGCGTTGCCCCATATAATGTAAGCTGAGTGACATAAAGAGTCGACGACAAAGCTAGGTCCTAAGGTCCATAACGTGTACGTTGAAGTCGCCGACTAGTATAAAGGGTTTGTGCTTGCAGGTGTTTTATATTGTTTCGTCACAATTATGATTGATATTAGTTTATTGTAAAAACCACGCACCTCCACGAAGTGAATCATGACGAGTGGGCGAAGCTCTGGGTATCGTATGGGTGAGTAGGCGTACGCTACCCGAGCGTTGCCCCATATAATGTAAGCTGAGTGACATAAAGAGTCGACGACAAAGCTAGGTCGTAAGATCCATACTGTGTACGTTGAAGTCGCCGACTAGTATAAAGGGTTTGTGCTTGTATGTGTTTTATATTGTTTCGTCACAATTATGATTGATATTAGTTATTGTTAAAACCACGCATCTCCACAAAGTGAATCGTGACGAGTGGGCGAGTAGGTGTGGAAGCACGGACACGGACGCCACAAGGACGGACATACCCTCGGCCTTAAGCTGCTTCGCCCCTAATAATCGCTCTGCGATGCTCGCCTGGGCCCGTATTCTCAAACGATCGTGAAAGGCGATAGTATCGCGTTTGGTGACGTAGAATACGATGAGTTCAATAACTTAAGAAACACTTGCCTGTGACGTCATTGTTGCACTGGCAGTTGATGTTACAACGCTCCTGTGTTGTGGCCTAATGTCTCACAACACAGGAGTGAGCGTACCGTACGAGCGGAGAGCGATCCGAGTGCGGCGTTTTCGAGCGTATGCTGGCTTCTACGCAGTGGCCAGGCTTGGCTGTGGCTACTTGAAGTATAGCAACTCTCTAAAATTCTGTGGGATGGCGACCTCAGGCGAAGCTCAGTAAAGAAGCTCAGCGTCCAATAATCGACACTCTTCTGACCGTCACGCCGCTTTCTCTGATACGCTCTCCGCGTGCGAATGGAACGGCCTGAGCAACAATAGCGACTGCGCGTTGCGGGAGCTAATCTTGGATGGGTGGATGTATGGATGGATAATTTTATTATGGTCCACCGAAACGCGCTGTAGCACGTTGCGGGCCGCTCCCACGAGACCAAGTCTCTGTGCTGCGTCGCAGGCCTGTCGGACTACCCATAGAAGTTGCGAGTGCGGAGCTGGTAATAGGAGCCTCCCATTTGGACGGCGTGATGACTTCGCACCGCCAGAGCATGTGTTCTAAATTGGCTATATGCGCACATAGCAGTGGCGTAGCCAGGAGGGGGGCACACCGGGCCCGTACCCACCCCCCGAATTTTTTTTACTCACATGAGATACAGCGACAAAATGAGAGTCGACTACACTTACCTGCCTGGATCCTATGTCGGATCAAGGGGGTGCCGCCCCCGAAACAAATTTCTGCCTACACCACTGGCACCTAATGAACATGCATTAGTTGGCTGTATTTCCGGATAGATCTTGCGTAATCTCGGAGGCCACGAGGAATGCATCATCACTCTAACAAGCACCGACTGCGAGCGTTTCGGTAGTCTCTGCGCGGCGGAGGCTTTCGCTGCAATATTGCAGAACCAATGCATCATTGGTAGAACACTCTATGGTCGATGAAATGCGGCGTCCACGGTGACTCGATGCGGTGACGACGCAGTTACGCGATTCGCCTTTCGCGTCAGCGTGCGACACCCCCTCGCCAGCGTAGGGCCGCTTCCAAATGGACTAACGGTGTTCGTCCGCCGCCTACAGCTTCGAGTGCACTGCCGCCGACTACTAGGGAGCGCACACCTTGCCATTTATCTCCTCAAATGACGACGCTTTGAAAGAGAGCATATCGAATTAGTGTTTATGTGCATGTTGAGGCCATCTTTCGCGCGGGAATCACCATATGCTGTATTTGCTATATATATATATATATATATATATATATATATATATATATATATATATATATATATATATATATATATATATATATATATATATAGTTGAAGAAATGAAGGAGCACACTTACGAAAATTGCATATTTTTACTCATTTACGTTTCGGCCGTGCCACGGCCGAAACGTAAATGAGTAAAAATATGCAATTTTCGTAAGTGTGCTCCTTCATTTCTTCAACTACATGTGCACCGGACCTTCAGAACTTTCTTTTGAATTATATATACACTAAAAATGGTTTATTCATGCTCATGGACGTTAGTCGTCGGGATGGAGATGTACCACCAGGTGTGGGTGTGTCCCCATCAAGCGGTGCAATAACTGCATAACACCAATAGACATTCTGCAAGCTCTCGTATATCAATGTATAATGAACATTCAACGACTACTGCGGGGACACGTTTCACTTCCGTGTTGTACCGATTCCTATGATGGAGGAATCAATCATGTTTTTTTATCTTATTATCAAGACCCGCCGTTTCAAGGACAAAATTTAGACTTCTTGAGACTTCTCTCATATGCCGACACGATCGCGTGCGCAGGGTACCCAGCGTTCTTTAGCCGGGCAACCTGCTGCTGAAAACTATCATGACATTTATGTATGCAGGACTTGTTGAGTGCACACTGTAACAAGTTCATAGCAATGGCATCCTTAATAATATTTGAATGACCACAAGAGCAGCTAAGTAGGGATTTTCTGGAACGTGGGGAGAAATACCAGCAAACGTGGTGACGCTGTGGAAACAAATGTAGGTCCGGAAACTGCAAGGAACTATCGCTCGGTAATTCACAAGTGAAATTCAGCTCACACGCATTTTCCTTAAATATCTTCAAGAGAAAATCTTTTCGAAAAAGAAATCATCAACTTAGCGAAAACCGGATCACGCGTATTTGACATTCTACTAGCCGATCTACATCACTCTCACGGATGCAGGTGTTCCCGGGCGATACTCAGTCAAGACTCGGCACAGCAAACATTTATCAAACAAAACAAAGGACAACTCGGCGCTCTACAATATACAAATGTACAAAATGCAGTCACTGTAAACAAACTTGAACCTCGCAACTCAGTACATAACTAAATCGCATTACTCCTAGCCTTCTCCTGTCTTATACGTCGGACCGCCCTTACTTGGCATTTCTGATGACTTGGTGCCGTCTGGTGTCTATGTCGTCCGGTCATTTAACTTGGCATAGTCCACTCCGTAGCACGATGCGCCAGCCGTCGTTGCCTGTTCACAAGCAGGCATTCCGCTCTCCCGATGGCTAGGCCCGTTAGGCCTAACGTCGTCATCGGCCCGATCGCCCGGTGTGGCGTTCCACCGCTGACGTGGCACTCCGGGGATGGTCTTCGGCGGCTTGCTTGAGAAGGGGGCCCGCAACAGGCACACTCGTACTTGCCGTGCGCGGTAGCTGCATCGCCGAGAAGCCTTGCTCGAACGCCGTCGAGTATGCCGGCCACAACTCGGGGCGCCCGCGTCACCGGCTGCAGACTCGAACACCCGTACGGCTGCTGGCGATCCAACCTTCTTCTGCAGACAATGCCAGGCCACTCCTCTTCGTCCTCTTTCGTGGCTCAGTTCGCGTGCCTCGAGCTCTCTGGAATAATCCGAGCACGCTTCGAATGCTTCGAGGTCTTCGTGGTCTTCGTTTTCCCGCCACGTGGCTCTTACTTGTGACAATCACTCAAAAAGATATCGCTTAAAACGGGTGCAACTCTAGAGTTGATGTGCACACCGGACTTCTGTATCAACAGACTGCATTCTCATGTTACAAAAGTAGACTTCAGGTAAGAGCTCAAGAGCTCTAGAAAGGCTTCAACAGATATCAGGCTGCTGTTAACAAATGCAAGTTTGTCATCATGTTCGGTGATGCAACATTTAACGGACTTGATCAACTGGTGACCTCGGAGGGAATAAAATAAATCTTCCGCATCCAGACGAGCTTCACAAGATCCAGGGTTATCATTGAACAAAATGTCAACATCGCATTAATTAGACACTCAAAAGGGTCTTTGACATCCAGACAAGAAAGGTGCGTCAGCAAGTAGCTGGATACTTCGTATTGCCAAGTGTGGCGTTCGGATACCGTAGACCGTACCATCCCCTTATGCGTTTTCGCGGCAAGGAAAACTTGCAGAGGGCTCATACGTGCCCTTTCGACCACTGAGGCGATGCGCTCAAGGCCAAACTGAATTAAGGGAGGGACTACTATATATATATATATATATATATATATATATATATATATATATGTATATATATGTATATATATATATATATACATATATATATATATATATATATATATATATATATATTCTCACGGGGTTGTGACGTCGACGAAGGCAGCAGTCGATGTGTCCAAGATGAAAATCTTTATATATAATGCCAAACAGCATTCGACCTTGAACAGGTCGAATGCTGTTTGGCATTCTTCAGACCACCGAAAGGGGATGTCGAAAGCGAGTAGCTGGAGCAGCTATTGAGGCGAAGTTCTGGATAAACCGACGAAAATAGGGGGCGAGGCCAAGGAAACTCCGCAACTCCATCGGTCTTTCCGGGCGCGGAAAGCGAAGAACCGCAGCAATCTTCTCAGGGTCTGGCCGAATTCCATCTTTGCTAACGACGTGTCCCAAGACCTTGCTAGATTTGCTGGCGAAACAGCATTTCTTGGTGTTGAGTTGGAGACCAGCGCCGGCAAGGCACGTCAAAACTTCATGTAAGCGTTGCAGGTGCTGAGGAAACGTTGACGAAAAGATAACAATGTCGTCCAGGTAGCAAAGGCAAGTTTTCCATTTGAGGCCGCGCAGCACGGTGTCAATCATGCGCTCAAAAGTCGCGGGCGCGTTGCACAGCCCGAAAGACATCACGTTGAATTCGTATAGCCCGTCGCGGGGTTGCGAACGCCGTTTTCTCTTTATCGCCTTCATGCATGGGAATTTGCCAGTAGCCTGAACGCAAGTCGAGGCTTGAAAAGTATTCCGCGCTTGTAAGGAATCGAGGGCGTCGTCAATGCGTGGAATGAGGTACACGTCCTTGCGGGTGATCTTATTGAGCGCCCGGGAATCCACGCAAAAGCCATCCTTTTACGGACAGAGCCATCTTTTTTACGGACCAAAACGACAGGAGACGACCAAGGGCTAGATGAGGGGCGTATTACCTCACGTTTGAGCATGTCAGCAACGTTTTCTTCTATAATTTTTCTCTCAGCAAGAAACAAGCGGTATGTCCGGCGGTGTACAATAGATGTTCCGACTGTCTGAATTCGATGCGCTGTAGTGGTAGTGCGGCCCAACGTAGACGAGTAAACATCGAAAGGATTTGCGTGTTTCTGTAACAATGCGAGCAGCTGCTGCGTCTGTGAAGCTGTCAAGTTGTTTCTGATGGCGGCGGTAAAGGCTGAGGAAGAAGCACGCTCCGCGATGGAAGGGTCTTTGGATGAGACGGCTTGCAGGGGCATGACGAATACAGGCTCGTGGTCGGCAACACGGGCCACCGTAGTGTTCTGTGCCAATAGAATCTTCTCCGATGTTGAATTTACGGCGGTGATGAGAGCAGATCCATTGCGAAAACGAACGACACCGGACGGAAAAGTATGCCTTGACGAGCGCAAAGTGATGGAGGGGAGACCAACACGTCGCCGTGGTCGATGTCGTTGGACGTAATGGTGACAATTTGTTCGTTGGCGGCAGTTCGGTGTCTTACGCAGGGATCAGACGAAGTGGCTTCTGGGTGTCGTCGTAGAGCATGAATTCGGTGTCAGTGAGGTGGACGACGCGTTCGCCAGAACAAATACCGCGGAAGCAGATGAGAGAAAATCCCACCCTAAGATTAGTTTGTGAGAGAAACGGGACAGGACAGCAAACTGGATGTGATGACGGATACCGTCGATAAAAACACGAGCAGTACAAAAAGCGGAAGGGCGAATTGTGTTCCCCTGGGCATCGACTAACGTCGGTCTATCGTAACGCGTCATCACTTTGTTCAAACGTTGACACAAATCAGCACGTATAACAGGAAATGTCGCACCCGTGTCCGCCAAAGCATCGACATGCACTCCTTCCACTACGACAAAGACCATGTTGCACGGGCCTGATGGAGGAATTTCAGTCCTAACTTGGAATGCAGTTTTTCCCCAAATCACCTAGTTTTCGGACCGATTATCGGTGCCGAATGAGGCAGGTCGAAGTGGAGAAGAGGAGCGGCGAAAGGGCGGATCGGCTGTTCCGTGGTGGATTAGACGCGGGCGGAGATGGAGACGGGCGACAAGTAACGCTGACCATGATAAGAGGCCCCAGTGGAAAAATCCTGTTCGCGCATGTCGTGACCTCGACGCTCGTCCTGCTGGCGCTTTCGGCAGAAACGAGAGATGTGGTCGCGATACCCGCAGTAGTAGCATCTGGCATAGGCGTATCCACCGCGGGGGGGCAAGAGGGGCGCTAGTCCCCCCACATTGAAAAGTTAGGGGGGCTGAGCCCCCCCACTTTCGAGAGTGGTCACTGTCGGCTGCACACTGGGAAACCATGAACTGAGGCGAACTTTTACTTCTACACAGCAATCACTTAATTATGACATTTGTCCCGCGCTTCTGCTGTAGAGAATGCCTCCCGTGTCTCACGACCACGCAATGTAGATTCTCTGCCGTGCAGGCCGCCTATGCTACGCGTTGCGCTACAGCTTTCGAGAGAAGGCTGAGCAGGAGCTCTTAATGTCAGAGCACTCTGTCACGATTTTATTCTGCTCTGCCTGGCCGGAAATTTACATAATCGACGACGTAAATAAGGACAGGAACCAGTAAACGTTTCATGGACAGATCAGACACTATTCCTGTTTCAGCAAATTCATTTTCTTTGATAGGAAAGGAATAACATCACTGCTGCTCTATATCTAATTTGCTCGTGAGTCGATGAGCGACCAATCATAAACAGCTAACGACCAATGCGGAAGGAAAAAAATGCGGGTTATTTTTACGTTATAATCACCCATATACTTTGCAAGAAAATTAGTGCTTACACCGTTTGCATAGGCGTACTTACTTCGAGGGGCCGGAGGGCCTTCCAAGCAAAGCAGAAAACAGCGCAATACAACGAAGGCAAAGACCAAACAGGACAGCGCTGGTCCTGTTTGGTCTTTCTTGCCTTCTATTATTGCGCTGTTTTCTACTATGAAGTTCGCACGCTCCAGGCAAAGTTAATAGTAATAATATCTGGGGTTCACGTCCCAAAACGACGACATGATTATGAGGGACGCCTTAGTGGAGGGCTCCGTAAATTTCGACCATCTGGGGTTCGTTAACGTGCGCCTAAATCTAAGAACACAGGCCTCAAACATTTTCGCCTCCATCGAAAATGAAGCCGCCGCGGCCGGGATTCGATCCCCCATCCTTCGGGTCTGCAGTCGAGTGCCATAAGCACTAGACCGCCGTGGCGGAGCACTCCAAGAAAAGTTGCAAATACAATTACGATGAGTATAAAGAATGTACTACGCCCCTAACACGACAAATTATTACTTAAAAAGAACTTGTGGTTGACATGTTAACAATAATATTAATATAGCAATAGCAATAATAATAACAGTGCGCCAAAAGCACTATTTCGATTAGGAGCAAACAAGGCAGAATATAAGATACGCAAGCCTAAATATCTGCAAGAAAGTGTAGTACTAATTACGGAAAGGGAAATGTGCAGTCACTGTTGCCTACACTAAAAAAATGCAATTATTAGTGAGCAGCTTCTAGACGTTAAAGGGGTGGTGCCATCAAATTTCGAGGCTATAACAAGCATGTTGTGGGTTCCCATGTATGCAAGGACACTCCACGCGAAGGGTCGGACACAGCAAACGTTTAGAATATATTTTAATTCACTTCCAAAGTGTACCTAAATGCCCATCCTCCCGATCGAAACCCATCGCTAGCGCGCCAACGCTGACGTAGATCTGTAGGATGGTCAACGAAAGTTGTAGTGACGTCACACCAGATCTGCTGTAGTAACGTGAGTGACCTCCGGACCTTCGCCACTTCCGCAACGTACGTACCGGCTGTAGTGAACAAGAATATATTCCAATTCACTATAGTACCGGCAAAGCATCGGTTGCTTCATCACTCGCCGAGTTTCGATCGCTTCCTGGCTAAGTGCGTCACAGCCTTGTGTGGTCACGTGACCACGCCTCCTACACTTCTACGTCACTACCCAACTTCGGTGCCCAGAAACCGAAACCGAAAGTTGTCCAAATCAAAAGGCGATATTACATTATTTAGCGAGAATACATGAATCTTGGTGCGTGCATCATGCATCCTGGAGCTATAGGAAACGCTTACAGCAAAGATTGCGCAAGCCACAAATTTGGTGGCACCACCCCTTTAACGAAATTTCATTGAATGATACAAATCTATACTACAAGGGAGGCCGCTGTCGGCGTAATTGTATATATGCATAAAGTTAAATAAAACTTCTGTTTGGTCTAGTTTGTACATAGCTTTTAAGATGAAAACTTCAGCGCAAACCCGGACGGACCACAAAAAATAGATGAGACAATCACAGCGCAAGTGCTTATATCATCTATTCTTTGTGGTCTGTCCGGGTTTGCGCTGAAGTTTTCATCAACTATAGAGCTCTTGAATGAAAATAGCGTGAAAAAACGTAGGATGAGACGAAGAAGGCTATGCAACCCAAGCCCATACTTACGTTTTTTTCGCGCTATTTTCATTCATCATGAATTACCAACTCACCCAACAGTCTAATCTTCTAAGTGGTGTGGGTTATGTATAAAAAGTGTTGCTTGCAATACTATTAAATGCATAGCACGTATATGCACGGCTGTCCCAGTGTATGCTACGTAGAACTAACTGCCCGTACTTTCTCTGTAATGTTATTCAACACTGCTAACGAAATTCAATCTGTGTATGAAGAATCACAGAGTTGAGTGGGAATGAGGTTCTTGTCTCTCTCCTTCTCTCTCTCTCTCTCTCTCTATATATATATATATATATATATATAATATATATATATATATATATATATATGTATGTATTTATATATATCTATATATGTAACGGACGAGACATGGCGTCAGTTGGAACACCAGTTTAATCTAACTCCTCGTCTTCCTCCTCTTCCTTTCCCCCATTCACCCTTGAACCGTCACACGTTTCCCCCTCCCCCCGAGAGAGCGTCAACTTATTGGGACAATAGTAGAGGCGCAGTTTGCTGACGTGCACAATGTCAGTAGTTCTGCTTAACGGTGCCACGCATCGATCTATCTCATAGTTCACAGGAGACACTCTACGAAGGATCGTGTAAGGCCCTTCCATGACTGAGCTGAGCTTTCCTTTGTTTGGGTGCCAAGGTGTTTCGTAGAGCACCAGTTCGCCAGGTTGAAGATCTTGTGGTAGGAATTTTTTGTCGTAGATGATCTAGTTCTTCTCATGGTAAGCTAGCGTGTTCTTGACTGCACTTTTCCTTGCTTCTTGCACACTTTCCATCGGCGTGTCTAAAATGGTATCATATGAAGGTATTCCATACATCAGATAGGATGGTGGATATCGGGTTACTTCATGTGGAGTTCTATTGTATTCCTGGACAATGTCCGAAAGATGTTTGACCCAAGACTTCTGCGGCTGCTCATTCATTTTGCACTTCAACCGGGTTACAATAGTCTGATTCGTACGTTCGTTCATGCCATTACATTGAGGGTGTTGTGAGGACGTGAACAATTGGTGGACATTGTTGCGTTTTAGGAATTGCTTGAGCTTGCCAGCAGTAAAAGCTGGCCCACGATCAGAGAGGAACTTCTTTGGCTTCCCTGCAGCGAAGATGGTAGCGAGGCACGAAATGTATGCGTCACAAGTTTCATTTTTGTGGGGAAACGCCCAGACATACCGCGTAGCGTGGTCGATTGCCAAGTGAATAAACTTCTTCGTGGAGCCGTATCCAGAAAAGCCACCTATAGTGTCCATTGCTACAAGATCGAAGGGCTGTTCTGCAGGTGGTAGCGACTCGAGTGATCCGAATCTGTTGGCTTTAGGCTTCTTGCAGCGCTGACATATGTCACAGTGGCGGACGTAGGACGAAACGTCTGTGATGATTTCCGGCCAATAGTAGTACGGTGACAACAACCCGAGAGTTTTCTTTACTCCGACATGTCCGAACTGGCAGTGTGCTTTCTGCAGAAGGCCCAGTCGGAGCTTGTGAGGCACGTACACTTTACGAATTCCTTTACGTGTCACGATATTGACCTCGTTTTCAGTGGTGTACTTGCAGCGAGGATGGTCATCCTGGTAACCTTGAAGTTCTGGTAATGAAAGGAGTTGAACCACAGGACTCCGAGAAAATGCATCCGCTTCGATGTTTTCGCTGCCTTTTTGATGTCGAATGTTGACGTCATACATAGACAGCTTCAGAGACCATCGAAAAAGACGGCCCTGGGGATATTTATGTTTTTGAGCCATTGTAAGGCAGCGTGATCGGTGACAACAGTGAATGGTCTTCCATGGAGATAGCAGTGCCATTTCTCAACAGCGTCAACTATAGCGAGACATTCAAGCTCTGTGATGGCATAATTTAATTCTTGCGTGAGTAGCTTGCGCGAGTGATAAGCGACAGGGTGTTCTTTACCATCACTATCTCGTTGCTTCAGAACTGCGCCGATGCCGACGTTAGATGCGTCGCAATAAAGAATGCATGGTTTCTCGCACGAAAATATTCGTATTATTGGCTCTTCGGTGAGACGATTTTTCATTTCCTCAAAAGCTTGTTCGCATGAGGAATCCCATTCCCATGGCGTGTCCTTCTTCAACAGTTTTGTAAGTGGGTAAACTATGTCACTGAAATGCGGTATAAACTGGCGGTAAACGTTGGTGGTGCCAAGAAAACGCTGCAGCTCTTTCGGAGATTTTGGTCTTGGGAATCGCAATGCTGCTTCTATATTGCTTCGTTATGGCGATACTGTACCGTTCGACACTCTGTGACCCAGATATTCAATAGAAGCTTGGGCAAAGTGGCACTTTTTCAGTTTCAGTTTTATGTTCTCCGTTTTTAGAGCTTGCAGTAGAGCTTGTAGATGCAGTAGGTGCTCAGAAAATGTGTCGGAGAAGACTACGATATCATCAAAGTAATTAACGACATTTTGCAAGTTAGGTTTTCTGATCACTGATTTTACAGCTCTTTCGAATGTAGCGGGAGCATTTCTCAAACCGAACGGCATAACAAGCCATTCATAATGGCCATTTGGCGTGACGAAAGCTGTTTTTGGGATGTCCTCTGGGTTCATTTTAACGTGCCAATAGCCTGAGGTAACATCCAATGTAGAAAAATATTTCGATTTTCCCAGGTAGTCCTGCACATCATCTATGCGCGGAATAGGTTGGTAGTCGGGCACAGTGACAGCATTAAGCTTTCGATAATCAATGCATAAACGCGTACGCCCTTCGCCTTTTTTCTCCGCAAGAATGACAGGAGCTGCGTATGGTGAAAAAGAGGGACGCACCACGCCTTGCTTCAGCAGTAGGTCCACTTGCCTGACAATTTCCTCTTTGTCTGCCGGGGAGCATCGATATGGTGGCCTGTGAATAGGGACGTTGTTGCTGAGGACAATGCGATGTTGTTCATCCGCAATACATCCGAAGTCCATCTGAGACTTTGAGAAAATGTCCTCGTAACTGTGAAGGACATCTCTCAAAGCAGCTTGTTGTGACGGTGAAAGGTACGTGACGTCAATGGACTGGAGCGGGGTTGTACCAGCACTGAAGACACACTTTTGATTTTCAAAGGGGTTGTGTAGAGCTTCGTCGTCTTGAAGCAAAGTCATGGTATTCAAGTTGAGCGAAAGGTTGAAAAAGGAGGCGTTGTCCAGGCCTAGCAAGAATTCAGTCTTCATGCCTTGGAGAACGTGTGCTTGGACTGCCCGCTTTATCCTCCCTATTTCCAATTGTATGTGTACGCGGCCCAAAGTTTTTGTCGTTGAGGTGACTTGTTGGACACTGATGGATGGATCCTTGAGCAATTGCAGCTTGAGTTCTCTGAACACAGCGTCACTGATACAGGTAATAGTGGCTCCTGTATCTAGAGTTGCGTTCACCAAGTGTCCGTTCACAAGCGCACCAAAACGTATCAGTGCAGCTTTGGGCCGCCCTCTTCGTTTCCCTGGTCGTCAGCTAGAGCAGACACCATTTCACGACGAGGGCACTCATTGTGCCAGTGAAACTGATTTGGCAAACCAGCAGATGCACACCGTCGGCACTCACTGCGCGGGGTGCGCGTCGATCCTGCAGTCCATCGTCGTGTAGGATGATGCTCCCGTTGCACGAGCAGCTGCTTCGACGAGCGTTGGGAAGCATCTCTCTGGACAGAGTCTTCCGCTTGGAGCGCAGCAGCAAGCCACTTGGCCGGGGTGGCGAGCGACATTCCAGCGAGGCGCCTTTCAATCTCCTCAGGTACACCATCGGTCAAGCCTGAAACTATGTGAACGTCCTTCAACTCTGCAAGGCGACCAAGGCGCGTCTTCTCTTCGTAATAGTGCCTGATGCGCTGCTCTCTTTTGAGTCTGCAGTGTATGAATTGGCGGAAGGGGTCGCTGATGGGGGCTGCAAATCGCGCTATCATGCTTGTTTTGATGCCTTCCCACGAATCTTCGGAGTCGAAAATCTCGGTGAGGTACCAGCGGAATGCCTCACCTTCCAGGTACTCGCTGATGCAGTCGATGCGATCTCGTTCGGACCAGGCAGCGTTGCTCGCTTTCGTTTCGAAGAGACGCAACCACTTGTCCACAGGGACGTCGTCTTCAGCTCCAGTGTATTTTGGCAGGCTGATCATTTTCTTTGGTGGGCTCATGATGCTGTTGAGGTAGATCCTGTCGACTTACTGTAACGGACGAGACATAGCGTCAGTCAGAACACCAGTTTAATCTAACTCCTCGTCTTCCTCCTCTTCCTTTCCCCCATTCACCCTTGAACCGTCAAACACACACACACACACACACACACACACATATATATATATATATATTATATATATATATATATATATATATATACATATATACATATATATATATATATATATATATATATATATATATATATATATATATATATATATAGATATATATTATATATATATATACACATCAGTGAAAGAAGAACTCACGTACGAAATGTAGTTTTATTAACGTTTCGGCTGGTGGGCCAGCCTGAGAAGGCTGGCCCACCAGCCGAAACGTTTTAAAACTACATTTCGTACGTGAGTCCTTCTCACTCATCTATCGTACCGGACCCATCGATCTTCATATCCAAAGTACTATATAGATATATAATATATATATATATATATATATATATATATATATATATATATATATATATATATATTATTTTATTTATATATATATATATATATATATATATATATATATATTGTAGCGAAGCTTATTGGAACCCTGAAGTGGGTCGTCCTCTCCGGCCCCTTCTAGTGGGTTGCCCTCTTCGGACAGAGCGCAGCTCGCGCAGAGTCGGCCCCGCCTTGACTGTCGCTGTCGTTCGTCTTCGCCGAGTGTCCGCGGGTAAAAAAAACTCCTTTCTCCCTCTGACCGCGTTTTCACCAGGAAAGGTTTGCTGGTGCCATTTGCGACCGTGCAAGTCACTCAGGGCGACACCGATATTTTCGTTACGAACCCATCCCCGTACATTGTTACGTTGGTGCGAGGGGAATGTCTCGGCAGAGCGGAAGCCCTCGAAGACGCACAAGTTATGGACGCACCGGGTGACACGCACTGTGCCAGCTCCCGTACGCTCAGTGCTGTTACCACATCCGACTCGTCACCCGCTGACGTGTTTGCTTCCTCCATTGCTGACAACCCTACGTTCCCAGCTTCTGTGCCTGTTGGAAGAATTTCGTTCTTCGTTCGATGTCGCGCAAACTTCTCTCGGCCGCACGTCTGCTGTCACGCATCGCATCGACACTGGCGCCCAACCACCACTGCGGCAACGTCCCTATCGCGTATCTCCTGCAGAGCGTCGTGTAATTAACGAGCAAGTCGAAGACATGCTTCGCCGCGATGTTATTCGACCCTCAAACAGCCCATGGGCGTCTCCTGTCGTTCTCTTTGCGAAGAAGGACGGCTCTGTGCGGTTCTGCGTGGACTACCGACGACTCAATAAGATCACCCGTAAGGACGTTTATCCCCTCCCTCGAATAGACGACGCCATTGACAGCCTGCAAGGAGCAGAATTCTTTTCATCGCTCGATTTGCGCTCAGGGTACTGGCAAGTCCCCATGGCTGATGACGCTCGACCGAAGACAGCGTTTGTCACACCGACGGCTTGTACGAATTCAACGTCATGCCGTTTGGGCTGTGTAATGCGCCGCGACCTTTGAGCGCATGATGGACCCCGTTCTGCGCAACTTGAAATGGCACACGTGCCTGTGCTACCTCGACGACGTCGTCGTTTTCGCCCCGGACTTCTCCACGCATCTTCAACGCCTGCGGCTTGTTTTGACGCGTTTGAGCGACGCTGGGCTACAACTGAACCTAAAGAAGTGCCGATTTGCAGCACGGCAGCTGACAATACTAGGCTACGTCGTATCCAAGGACGGAATTCTTCCCGATCCAGCCAAGCTTCGGGCCGTGACAGAGTTCCCCAAACCTACGTCCGTCAAAAGAACTGCCGCGCAGTTTTCGTAGGACTATGCTCCTACTTTCGGCGCTTCATACGAAACTTCGCGACCATCATATCGCCGCTGACGAAGCTCCTTGGCAGCAACGGGCCCCTCAATACGTGGTCGTCAGAGTACGACGCCGCTTTCGCGAAGCTCCGTCGTTTGTTGACGTCTCCTCCGATACTACGCCACTACGACCCTGCGGCCCCTACAGAGGTACACACGGACGCCAGCGGTGTGGGCCTCGGCGCTGTCCTTGCACAGCGCAAACCTGGGTTTCCGGAATATGTCGTGGCATATGCAAGTCGCACGCTTACTAAAGCCGAGACCAATTACAACGTCACGGAGAAAGAACGCCTGGCAATCATCTGGGCCCTTACGAAGTTCCGACCTTATTCGTATGGTCGCCCATTTGATGTCGTCACCGACCATCATGCGCTGTGCTGGTTGTCGTCATTGAAAGACCCCTCAGGCCGTCTCGCCCGTTGGGCACTTCGCCTGCAAGACTACGACATCCGCGTACTGTACCGCAACGGACGCCAGCATACTGACGCCGACGCCCTGTCGCGCTCTCCCTTGCCTGACGACAGTGCCCACAGCTCAGTGTCTCCCCTTGCCGTTTCTTCCATCGACATTCACACCATAGCTACCGAACAGCGCAAGGATCGCTGGATTGCCTCACTGATAGACTTGCTGACTGATCCGTCGGCAACACCACCCACTCGCGCGTTGCGTCGTCAAGTCCACCATTTCGCCGTTCGCGACGACCTCCTCCACCGACGCAACTACAGCGGCGACGGCCGCCAGTGGCTACTAGTAATACCCCGAAGTCTGCGTTCTGACATATGCGAGTCGTTCCACTCTGATCCGCAGTGTGCGCATTCTGGGGTATCGAAAACTTACCACCGCATCCGCCAACGGCACTTTTGGCGAGGGATGTACCGTTACGTGCAGAAGTTCGTTCGCTCCTGCATCGATTGTCAGCGCCGCAAGACTTCAACGCACCTGTCGCCGACAGGTCTGCAACCTCTACCTTGCCCTGACCGGCCGTTTGGGCGTGTTGGCATCGATTTGTATGGGCCACTTCCTCTGACGTCCGCTGGTAACCGCTGGGCCATCGTCGCTGTAGACCACCTCACGCGATACGCCGAAACTGCCGCCCTCCCAGCGGCTACAGCGCGCGATGTGGCCTCCTTCCTGCTCCACCGATTCATGCTACGTCACGGTCCACTTCAGGAGCTGCTCAGTGATCGAGGCCGTGTCTTCTTGTCAGAAGTCGTCGAAGCCATTCTAAAGGAGTGCAACGTTGTTCACCGCAAAACTACTGCTTACCACCCGCAGACGAATGGCCTCACCGAACGCTTTAACCGTACGCTCGGCGACATGCTCTCCATGTACGTCGCCGCCGATCACACCAATTGGGATGCCATCCTGCCCTTCGTCACCTACGCCTACAATACCGCCGCTCAGAGCACCACTGGTTTTTCTCCCTTTTTCTTATTGTATGGCAGGCACCCCTCGCACACAATCGACACAATCCTTCCATACAAGCCGGATCGGTCTGAGTGTGCGCCGATTTCTGCTACCGCCCGACTTGCTGAAGAGTGTCGAGAACTTGCCAAGACCTTCACTACGCATGACCAAGAGCGGCAGAGGAGCATTAGCGGTGACAGAATCACTTCTGAGCCGACGTTCCCTGGAGCGCTCGTATGTCTCGATCCCTACCACTGCACCTGGCCTCTCTTCAAAACTACTGCCCAAATACGAAGGCCCCTACCGTGTCGTTGAACGCACATCCCTTGTAAACTACCTGATCGAACCCATCGATCCATCCTCCGACATGCGCCGTCGAGGGCGCGACATTGTAAACGTGGAGCGCCTCAAGGCGTACCATGACCCGCTCATTGTGACAAGTTGTTAGGTCGCCAGGCGGCTCCCTTTTCGCACCCGGAGTTGTAGCGAAGCTTATTGGAACCTGGTGTCGTCCTCTCCGGCCCCTTCTAGTGGGTTGCCCTCTTCGGACAGAGCGCAGCTCGCGCAGAGTCGGCCCAGCCTTGACTGTCGCTGTCGTTCATCTTCGCCGAGTGCCCGCCAATAACATCTTATAATATATAATTATATATAATATATATATATATATATATATATATATATTATAAGAGGTTTATTAGCGGCGACGATACTCGACGATACAGCGACAGTCAAGGCGGGGCCGACTCTCAGCGCGAGCTGCGTTCTTCGAGCCGAAGAGGGCGACCCACTAGAAGGTGTTCGAGAGGACGACCCATTACAAGTTCGAACGCTTCGCTACAATTACCCCCGGGTAGGAAAAGGGAGCCACCTGGCGACCTAGCAACTAGTCACTGAGGGGGTCGTGGTAGGGCTTCAGGCGCTCCACGTTGACAATGTCGCGCCCTCGACGGCGCATGTCCGAAGACGGTTCTATGGGTTCGATGAGGTAGTTGACCGGGGATGTGCATTCGACGACACGGTAGGGGCCTTCGTATTTGGGCAGTAGTTTGGAAGAGAGGCCAGTTGCAGTGGTAGGGACAGAGAGCCAAACGAGCGCTCCAGGGAGGAACGTGGGCGCAGAAGTGGTGTTGTCACCGCGAATGCTCTTCTGCCGCTCTTGGTTACGTAGTGAAGGTCTTGGAGAGCTCACGACACTCCTCAGCAAGTCTGGCTGTGGCAGAAATAGGCGCACATTCAGAGCGATCCGGCTTGTATGGAAGTATCGTGTCCATGGTGTGCGACGGGTGCCTTCCGTACAGTAAGAAGAAGGGTGAAAAACCAGTAGTGCTCTGAGGGGCGGTGTTATAGGCGTAGGTGACGAAGGGCAGAATGGCATCCCAATTGGTGTGATCGGCGGCGACGTACATCGAGAGCATGTCGCCGAGCGTGCGGTTAAAGCGTTCGGTTAGGCCATTCGTCTGCGGGTGGTAAGCAGTAGTTTTGCGGTGAACAGCATGGCACTCTTTGAGAATGGCTTCCACGACTTCCGACAAGAAGACACGGCCTCGATCGCTGAGAAGCTCTTGGGGTGGTCCGTGACGCAGTATGAATCGGTGTAGTAGGAAGGAGGCAACATCGCGCGCTGTAGCCGCTGGGAGGGCGGCGGTTTCGGCGTATCGCGTTAGATGGTCAACAGCGACGATGGCCCAGCGGTTACCAGCCGAAGTCAGAGGAAGTGGTCCGTACAAATCGATGCCCACGCGCCCAAACGGACGGTTAGGGCGGTAATGGTTGTAGACCTGGTGGCGACACGTGCGTTGCAGGTTTTCGGCGTTGGCAATCGAGGCAGGAGCGAACGAACTTCTGCACGTAGCGGTACATCCCTCGCCAGAAGTATCGTTGTCGAATGCGGTGGTAAGTTTTGGATACCCCAGAGTGCGCGCATTGCGGGTCAGAGTGGAAGGCCTCGCATATTTCAGAACGCAGACTGCGGGGTATCACTAGTAGCCACTGGCGGCCGTCGGCGTCGTAATTGCGTCGGTGCAGTAGGTCGTCGCGAACGGCGAAATGGTGGGCTTGACGACGCAACGCGCGAGTGGATGGTGTTGCGGACGGATCAGTGAGCAAGTCGATCAGCGAGGTGATCCATTTATCCTTGCGCTGTTCGGTAGCGATGGTGTGAACGTCGATTGAAGCAACAGCTATGTGAGATACTGAGCAAGGGGCATTGTCGTCAGGCAAGGGAGAGCGCGAGAGGGCGTCGGCGTCAGCATGCTGGCGTCCGTTGCGGTACAGCACTCGGATGTCGTAGTCTTGCAGGCGAAGTGCCCAGCGGGCGAGACGGCCTGAGGGATCCTTCAGTGACGACAGCCAGCATAGTGCATGATGGTCGGTGACGACATCAAATGGGTGGCCATACAAATAAGGTCGAAACTTTGTAAGGGCCCAGATGATCGCCAGGCACTCTTTTTCCGTGACCGTGTAATTGGTCTCGGCTCTGGTAAGCGTACGGCTTGCGTATGCCACGACATATTCGGGGAACCCTGGTTTGCGCTGCGCAAGGACAGCGCCGAGGCCTACACCGCTGGCATCCGTGTGTACCTCCGTTGGGGCCGTAGGATCGTAGTGGCGTAGTATGGGAGGAGACGTCAACAAACGACGGAGCTTTGCGAACGCGTCGTCACACTCGGACGACCACGACTTTAGGGGTCCGTTACCTCCAAGGAGCTTCGTCAGCGGTGATATGATGGTGGCAAAGTTTCGTATGAAGCGTCGAAAGTACGAACACAGTCCTACGAAACTGCGCAGTTCTTTGACGGACGTAGGTTTGGGAAATTCGGCCACGGCCCGAAGCTTGGTCGGATCGGGAAGGATTCCGTCCTTGGACACGACGTAGCCGAGGATTGTCAGCTGCCGTGCTGCAAATCGGCACTTCTTCAGATTCAGTTGGAGGCCGGCGTTGCGCAAACGCGTCAAAACATGCCGCAGACGTTGGAGATGCGTGGAGAAGTCCGGAGCGAAAACCACGACGTCGTCAAGGTAACACAAGCACGTGTGCCATTTCAAGTTGCGCAGAACGGTGTCCATCATGCGCTCGAAGGTCGCGGGCGCATTACACAGACCAAACGGCATGACGTTGAACTCGTACAAGCCGTCGGGCGTGACAAAGGCTGTCTTCGGTCGAGCGTCATCCGCCATGGGCACTTGCCAGTACCCCGAGCGCAGATCAAGAGATGAAAAGAATTCGGCTCCTTGCAGGCTGTCAATCGCGTCGTCGATTCGCGGCAGCGGATAAACATCCTTGCGAGTGATCTTGTTGAGCCGTCGGTAGTCCACACAGAACCGCACGGAACCGTCCTTCTTCGCAACGAGAACAACGGGAGACGCCCATGGGCTGTCCGAGGGCCGAATAACGTCGCGTCGAAGCATATCGTCGACTTGCTCATTAATGACCCGACGTTCTGCGGGAGACACGCGATATGGACGTTGCCGCAGTGGTGGTTGGGCGCCAGTGTCGATGCGATGCGTAACAACGGAAGTGCGGCCAAGAGAAGTTTGCCCGATATCGAAAGAAGAACGAAATTCTTCCAGCAGGCACAGAAGTTGGGAACGCTGGACCGATGTGAGGTTGTCAGCAATGGAGGACCTAAACACATCAGCAGGTGACGAATCGGACGTGGAAACAGCACTGAGCGTACGGGAACTGGGACAGTGCGTGTCGTCGGGTGCGTCCATAACTTGTGCGTCTTCGAGGGGTTCCACTCTGCCGAGACATTCCCCTCGCACCAACGTAACAATGAACGGGGATGGGTTGGTCACAAAAACATCCGTGTCGCCCTGGGTGATTTCCACGGTCGCAAATGGCACCAGCAAGCCTTTCCTAGTGAAAACGCGGTCACATGGAGAAAGGAGTGCAACGGCGTCGCAGAGACCGGTGCAATAGACTGACACAGCCGTTGACGAATTTGCAGGAACTGTGATGTCGTCTTTGACGAATACCTTGGTCGCAGCCGATGAACTGTCTGCCGGCGTCAAATCTGAGAATGGTGAGAGCTCTATTTCGGCTGGTGCGCAATGAATGACGGCGTCGTGGCGGGCGAGAAAATCCCATCCCAGGATGACGTCGTGAGAGCATGAAGAAATTATAATGAATTCGACGGCGTACAGAGCGTCCTGAATGATGACGCGGGCGGTGCATACCGCCGTCGGGTGAATACTTTGGGCGCTGGCTGTACGGAGGGAGAGCCCGGAAAGTGGCGTCGTCACTTTTCGTAGCAGGCGGCTTAGTTTAGCGTCCATAACGGATACGGCGGCTCCAGTATCGATAAGGGCAGAGGCGCGAACACCGTCCACAAAAACGTCTATCACGTTCGATGGGCTTCGCTGAGGGCTTTCGCAGTTCGATAGCGTCGCAGCCCTTGCCTCGTGGACTGCGACGACTAGTTTTCCTGATCGCGTGGGACCGGACGTGGCCGCATCGGTGACAGCGAGCGGCGTCGTGGTGACTGTGAACGGCGGGTAGATGCAGCTGGGCGAGACGTCGGCGACGGAGGCGTAGGTGGGTCGTAATATGGGCGGTTCGACTGGCTGGTGGCAGGCGACACGTCTCTAGGCGGCTGCACGCGATTGCAATAGCGCGCCACGTGGCCGGCGTAACCACATGCGAAGCATATGGGGCGATTGTCAGGTGTGCGCCATCGGTTCGCTGGGGCAGGGCCCGCCCATGGTGCAGGACGGGATTGACGGGGCGGCAACTGATAGGACTGCATGGTGGGCTGCAGTCGTGGCCTGTGCGTGACGTCGGCGTAGGTTACCGGTACATCCGCTTCGAAAGAGTGAGGTCGAGCGGAGGCTTCGGCGTAAATGTGTGGGGCAGCCGTAGCGATTGGGGGGGCGTTCTTGCGACAACTTGGGCGTAGCTCAAAGGTGCAGGAGCCGGATGGTGCTGGTGGTACTCGGGCATGACCTCCGCGATTTCCTGCTCGATTGCTCGACGGAGGGGAGGCAGAAGGGTGGGCGACGGCTGTTGAGCGTACCGAGGGCGAGCAAAGTCCAGCAGAGAGAACTGGCGCGCGATTTCCTCGCGCACGAATGTCTTCATCTCTGCGAGCAACGCGGAGTGGTCGGGTACGGTCGACAAGCCAGCGAGCTCGGCGTCGCGTGATGGAGAGCGACGGGTCATCGATCGCTGCCGGCGCAGCTCCTCATAGCTTTGGCAGAGCGTTATGACCTCTGCCACTGTGCTGGGGTTCTTGGCGAGCAGCATGGTGAAGGCGTCGTCGTCGATGCCTTTCATGATGTGCCTGATCTTGTCACACTCGGACATGGTGGCGTCGGCTTTCTTACAGAAATCGAGGACGTCTTCAATGTAACTGGTGAAGGATTCGCCGGCCTGCTGAGCGCGTTCACGTAAGCGCTGTTCGGCCTGCAGCTTACGAACGGCAGGGCGGCCAAACACGTTGATAATGGCGGTCTTGAAGTCGGACCACGTCGTAAAATCGGATGCGTGGTTGTTGTACCACAGGCCCGCCACACCCGCGACGTAGAAAACCAGGTTAGTCAATTTTCCTGCCTCGTCCCATTTATTGGGGACACTCACGCGCTCGTAAATCGCGAGCCAGTCCTCCACGTCGGTACCATCGGCGCCAGTGAAGACGGGAGGGTCGCGAATACGAGGGACACCAGGACATGAGGTCGGTGCGGGCGGGGGCGTTTGCTGGGAGGCGTCTTGAGGCATGGTAGGCGGCAGGGTACGGGATCGAAGAGCCAGGGGCATCGAATGAGGGCCGAGGTTGTTGTGAAGGCCCAGCACTCCACCAAATTATAAAGAGGTTTATTAGCGGCGACGATATTCGACGATACAGCGACAGTCAAGGCGGGGCCGACTCTCAGCGCGAGCTGCGTTCTCTTCGAGCCGAAGAGGGCGACCCACTAGAAGGTGTCGAGAGGGCGCCCATTACGAAGTTCGAACGCTTCGCTACAATATTATACTTCCAGCAAGGAAGTCACGTTGGCCCCGGTAGAATAAGGAACAAGAGAGAGTACGATGCACGTTGGTTTTTGCGGTATGTTTACTGACGTTTCGGCTGGTGGACCAGCCGAGTTGAGAGGTGGCACTTTAAGAAAACTTCATTTATTACGTCGACGTTTCGGTCAGAGCCTGACCTTTCTCATGATAAATGAAGTTTTCTTGAAGTGCCACCTCTCATACTTATACTTATATGGCAGCCAAAGGCAACCACTCCTATATATGTATATAATATAATATATATATAGATAGATATAGTGTGTGGTGTGTAGTGTGTGTGGGTGGACGTAGTAACGGAGGCCAGCCCCCCACTCGCGAACAAGTTGGTACGCCACTGCATACTGGGCGGAAGGTGCGCCATGGTGGTGAGTAGAAGGCGTTCGGAGCACATGGAGATATTGCGGTCAGGTGAGCAGGTGAAGGGTCAGGCAGCGCCGAAAGGAAGTGGACCGGGGGCGCGGCGGCAACTTGGGCATAGGTTGGTATGGGCCGAGAAGCAGGTAGCTGTACGTGCGCAGGGGAGGTCATGGATGTGAGCTCCTCCCGGATGATGTCGCGCAAGGCCGGTCCAGAAGAGTGTGTAGAACATGGTGACGGAGGTGAGAAGCCCATCGACTGTAGTTTTTCCCGTATTATGTCCCTTATGAGGTCACGGAGATGTTTATGAGACGTAGAGTGGTGTTCACCAATGTCTGGTTGTAGACGAACCGAGTCAAGGGCATCGAGGCGCTGATAAGTCGTGACGACGTCAGCGATGGATGTTGGGTTCTGTGCAGCGAGGGCAATTAAGGCAACAGCCCCTATGCCCTTCAAAGTGTGGTGTACTTTGTCCGATTCGGGCATGGACGAATTGACACGCCGGCATAGCGCAAGAACATCCTCGATGTACGACGTGTACGACTCGCCGGGATGTTGTTGGCGAGTATCGAGGGTCCTCTTCGCGACGGCTGACCGAACGGCCGGTGTGCCAAAAAAATGCCCCCACCTCCCCGAAGGGAATCGTGAGGAAATGCGAATGCATTTCTTGCGCCGAGAGTGCATGGCGTAGTAATTTTAATGGCGTAAATTAATGACGAGACGAGGATTTGTACAGTTACCATTTATTTACACATTCATCAGCACCTGTTTGTGTTGTCATTGTAACTGACGGCCATAATCTCAGCCTTGTGGTCGCCGTTGGCGTTTCACAGCGGCGTCTCGACGAGCACACATTTCCGGCAGTTTTGAGGGCGCCAGCAGCGAACGGTCGAGAGTGACGCGCGAGCGGACGGGAGAGTGGGGCGCAGGGAGGAGAGAGCGGACGGCGAGAGAAGGGTGGCGAAGCACTGCACCTACCTCTCCTACACTCGCACACATGCTCCGGTTGCTAATGCGAGGACAAGCGCGCGCGCCGCAGCTGTTGCTATGGGAGAGGGAGTGAGAGCGGAGAGGTAACACCTGCCGGCGCGCGGACAACGCCGGATGCCTTACATAGCCCGACTAAGAATGCATTCGCATTAAAACATGGCGGAGCTGCCGCTGGAAGGTCGCCCAGTTGGGTAAGTCAACGACGTGGTTGAAGTACCACGTCTGCGCGACGCCGGTTAGGTAGAAAGGGACGTAGCGCAGTTTGGCGGCCTCGTCCCACCGATTACCGGCACTCACGCGGTCGTAGTCATCGAGCCAGTCTTCGACGTCTTCTCTCATTCATCACTCTTTCGCTCCCCTGTCCCCCCTCCCCAGTGTAGAGTAGCAGGCCAGAGCAAACTATAGCTCAGGCCGACCTCTCTGCCTTTCTATAAATAAATTCTCTCTCTCTCTCTCTCTCGACGCCTTCTCCCCGAAGACCAGCGAAGATCGGGAGTCATGGTGGTGGCCTTGTATGATAACAGGAGGCAAGGCATGCGGCGGAGGGGTAGAGACGGCATAAGCGCCGGCAGGCTCGTTCTGCAACATGCTGCCGGACAGTGGGGGCAAGCGGCGGCCTGAACGAAGCTCCAGGGAGTAGAGCGGGCTGGGAGAGCACCGAGGACCGAAAATCCACCTCCACCACGTATGACGTCTTGGTTGAAGCGACGTTTATTAGACTCAAGGCCTCGGAAGAGAATGGGCCGAGCGCGCACACACCCGATGATGATGACAATGACACACGGTGACGATGAGGACAGAGAGACAAACGGATGATGATGATTATGATAATGCACAAATGAGAAAGAAGCACAAAACTAGTGCCCACAATATATATATATATATATATATATATATATATATATATATATATATATATATATATATATATATATGTATATATTAATATATGCGTAGATTATGAAGCGTCTGTCTTCGGTTCCTGAGGAAAAAGTAGCAGCGCAAACACAGACGCCTCACAAGAAAAAAGACCCACAAGCGAGAAGTACGTTCTAGGGCCACTATCAGTGAGTCTGGTTGTTGGCAGCACAACGCGTTAGCCTGTTTTTGCAGAACAAATTGAAGTCACTAGCGTACAACGACCCTTTTCGAACAAAAAATTCGGCTTATGTGCAACCACGCGATATGGTTTTTTCTGTTGATATGGCAGGTTTGTTCTATTCTGTACGGCGCCATCTTCTTTGTATGCGGTGCATACATGCATCCAGAGCAATGGTGGTATATCATTCCAAAATGTCAATGAGTACTTTTCTGAGTGTTTTCGAGTGTTCTCTTAATGTTACTTTTATTGTTTTCAATGGCCAGCCATATCTGCGCGCAATGGCATGTGTGTCTTGCTCCTCACCTCCCAGGCAGCACGCCGGCATTGGAGCAATCTCGGAACAATGTTGGTAAACATTGGCAGAAATATTGGTCCTGCGTTGGCTTTTGGGGGTTTGCTACACCTAAATGTGCATTGGTCCAATATTGGATGCCAATGATTTTCCAATAATGGCAAGGATGGCTGTAGCCAACATTGTCCGTCCAACATATCGCCAATAATGGCAAGGATGGCTGTAGCCAACATTGTCCGTCGTACGTATCGCCAACATTGTATAAATATTGGCAGCTCCAATATTTTTTGCCAGCCTTTATCGTTGGCTGCACCATCGTTCTCTCATTTCCAGCGTTTAACGCTGGCTCTTCCCAGCCTTTTCGTTAGCTATGTCAATATCTTTACGACATTTTCCACTGAATGTGTAGTTTACCGTGAGGTAGATTTTTGTGCACGTAAATAAATGCATGTTGCCCACGCTTTTGCTTTTAGGCAAGCAGCAGGGATAATCAGCGTACAAAAGTTGAGAGTACACACAAGTTTATTCTGCATGTATACATATGGCAAAGATACTGCAAGTTTTGAAAATAATTTCGCATTTCGCGCTTTGTTCTGCTGACCGCTTGCCGGCAGATAACAGCTGCACAGAACCTACACTAATTACCTTGAATAACGCCCTTATATTAGAAATCGGGGAAACGAGACCACTCACAAACACACACAGCCTCCCTAGGTGTTAGCGCTTATTTGATTTGTCAGTTCACCGAAGGTTCAAAAGGAAGTCAGTGAAAAGCGAAGCGTGATACAAAATGAAATAAATGAACATCTACAAGTGAACAGACATTCGATACAGCCGAGATCCATAACCACCTTGAACTACCAGAAAGTTCATCGCCTATTATTAATTAAAAGGTGACTGCGGCAAGAGCTTGAAAGTCTGCGACAACTTCACAACTAATAAAAATTTGTGTGTTACAAATCCATCATTGCTTTGCGCGAATGGAGCGGCGAAGGGCAAATGAAAAACGGGTGTTAAGCTGACGCACTACAAAGCGAGAAAAGAACAAAATAGCTCACGCAAGTGCTGACAACATCGCTAAGGGCGAGAACTTAACGAACCTACTTCGAAGCGCGCAATAAAGCCCACCACATCGGTATTCACAAACTAACAAATTTTAAAAAATTAGGCGGTAATGTAGACATTAATAACCGCAGCACACATTTCACTTACGAAAAACACGGAAAGTAACATGCGACGACGGAAAAAAACGACTTACTGAACGCGATACGAACACAAAAATCCGGCGGAAAGTTTGCGAGTTGTCAGAACACATCGGCGCTCATCTGCGGATCGCTCTTCGAAAGTCAAAACAGTCAGGTCCGATGAAGAACAGGGCAGCTGCCTTCTCACTGTGGCATCGCCGTCGAATCTCGGTATCCGTAGAATCGTGGCATCCTGTCTCAAATGTAAACATTTCGACAGAAGTCTGTCTGGCTGGGTAGAAGAATTAAGAAGTTGAAATACCTCCAGCCACAAGTTCTTGGAGGAAACCCGACGTTTCGAGACCGGCTTGGTCTCTTCTTCAGGGTCCCTCGGAACCGGTCCCTCGGAACAATGCCTCCGATCTACGTGCACGGCCTCCGGAATGTGAGGGAAAAAGAAAGGCGGAGCCAAAAACAAGCTGCGACGAAGCCCCCCTGATCAGCACAGTCACCCCTGAAGAAGAGACCAAGCCGGTCTCGAAACGTCGGGTTTCCTCCAAGAACTTGTGGCTGGAGGTATTTCAACTTCTTAATTCTTCATCCTGTCTCGGTATCCGACTCCGTTTTTTCCCGATGACTCTCGACTGAATACTGAGGGGCGGGCGCCCGCCGATGCCGGGAGCCCGAACGAGGGATAGTAACCACCACTGCAGACAGGAAAAGAATAGCCGCCTGGCAGAAGGGGCCGAAGCGCGTACGCATCTTCCGAGGTGCCGTCGTCTCCCGGCATTTCCCTCACCCCCCCCCCCTCTCGTTTTCAAAGACATTGAAAGCGAGGAGCCCCGTTTTAAACCGTCGTGGGCGGAGCAGCCGTCAAGTGACAAGTGTTTTAGGACGAGCGAATACCGCGCTGCCCCACTGCCGCGAGGAGAGGACGTGAAATTACTGAGCAAAACATGGCGCCGCGCTGCTTCTCCGGCCTCCCGATCACCGAGAACATTTATTCAAAGTGAACACGTCTGGTTGTGTGAAGCGTTGAAAGTGCAAACTCATCGATCATTTAAAGATTACGCGGGCGATCCGTAGTCTTCGACAGCACGTCGCTGTAGCGCGTACACAAAGAAGTTATAATCCTGTAATCCAACCAGTCGTGTAGCAAACACGAAAATACGTGTCGTGGTTGAAGTCACATGAAATGTTTTGACTGTTTGCCGCTAATAAAGCCGTGAGAATAATTTCGGTGCGTGTGCGGTGCGCAGAAGGCGCACCAGCGCAGAGGCCCATTGCGAAGCAGACGACTTCTATTCTACTCCATTAACTCATCAACGCTATATACAGCTTCAATCAATGTAAAAGCAGGGTTTTTTTGGTTGTTTTTATACAGTTGCGATGTATACGCTGGCTGTATCACACAATTAACGTTTAATTTGAACAAGCATTGCAAAGTGAGATTTTGTTTTGTGTTTCCTTTCTCATAGATGTATTTCCAACAGCGCGCAAAACTCAGTTGAGAACTTGGTACTTATTTTACATTGCTCAACATCTGTAAAACGAATTTTGTCCAACTATTTAGCATATATTTTGTGCCACACTAAATGCCAACTTAAAAATCAAGACCCTGTGTGCGCCATTGTTCCCTTTCTTATAGATTGGAATTTGCAGTTTTGTTTGTTGGCTGACAACGATGGACTGTTTTTGCCATCTTTATACAGTAAAAGCTCGTTAATTCCACACTTATTAATTCGGAAAGTCGGATAATTAGGACGCGTTCTCTGGTCCCTGCAAGCATGTTTATTGTTTAACGGCATCACACTCTCGTTAATTCGGCCATATCTGTCCGCAACCCGGTTAATTCGGACGAACCTTTTGGTAGGGTGGGGGGCGCTGCGACGAACCTTTGCCCCCCTCCCTAATGGGGAACCCTGCGCACGCCTATGGTGATAAGTAACCAGAAATCTTTGAGGTGCGCTGGATGCCGGACAAAGTGATTTTCATAATAGCGTGCATGCAGGTGGTGGCTCGATTCGGGCTAACCTTCACTCAGTGATGGTAAAAGGGGAAAAAACATTCTTGCCAATATATCATGCATATGTTTGCCAGTGTTTAAGACATTGGAGCGACAACGTGTAAGTCTGGACAATATGTCCGGCGCGTAGCATTGGCCGTCCAATATTGTTTAACCAGTCAGACTGACTGGACATATATCTGATCTACTGCCATTACTTAACCAATATTGTTTTACCAACGGATAAGCTGGCCCAATATTGCCAAATTCATGTAGTATTAACCATAACAAGAAGTACGTTCCTTGGTCAAAAGGGGTAGTGTACAAGATACCTCTGTCTTGTGGTCTGTCTTACATAGGGCAGACAGGTAGATGCCTGAATATCCGACTGCAGGAACACAACAACAAAGTGAGGAGAGGGAGAGAGGGCTTTCTAGGTGTGCATTGCGCACAATGCGGCTGTATTCCGTTCTTTGAAAAGACGGCTATATTAGCAAGGCATCCCAACGAGAATACAAGACTCATCATAGAGGCCGCAGCAATCGCTGAAGGTGGCTCTGTTAGTAAGCCTTCAAAAGCTTTGACTGATAAAGAACTTGCTTTCCTGCACCCACACATGCGCTAGGTTTCTTTTTGACAGGCTGTTCCCGTTTTCGTGTTGTAGAGTGCTTGATCATGTTGGCTTCGTGTTTCGGAGGGGGTGTCGATCATTTATCATATGCGGTTTTTATCGCATGTCGTTTTTTCATAAATTGCTTGTTCGCAAAAAAATTTTAGCTGGAAATCAGCGCTCGTCTTCGTTGCTCTCTGTCTCGTGTCTTACTTTGCGCTGTGATCACAATTTAAAAAAATGGAATACCAACTAGCCCGTACCCAGACCTTGCTCCAATATTGCCATCCATACGGCCTGGTTCTGCCAATATCGTATGTACATCGGCAACCATGGGCCGTTGTTGCCAACGTCAAAGAATGGCACGACCAATATTGTATGTTGGCTGGCAAATATGGACCATTATTGGCATCCTTGTAGGCTGGCTTGCCAACATTGTTTTTATAGTGGTTTGTATGGGCCATCATTGGGCCATCGCTTGCCAACGTGTAAACAATATTGGGCCAATGTGCTGTGCTGCCTAGGCTGGCCGATATTTTTTTATCAAGTGTGGATTGTACTTTAAGCGATGTTTTTAGGTTTTAAATGTTTTTAGGTATGTAAATGACTTTTTGCTTTTATTATCTCTAGACTCTTCCTACCAGAATTTAGTCACTAGGATTTAGGATGATTTTAATCAACTCGGACAGGATCTTGTTTTTACTTTTGAGCTTCCTCGGGAAGCCATGTTGCAGTTTTTAGAACTTAAGCTTCAATTCTGTGAACGATATGTGTGTATCAGCCACGAGCTAAAAAGGATCTTTTGTCTCTTAAGTCAACACTTAAAAATTGTAAAGAGTGGAATTGGGATTTATGCCATGGATTCGGCTCTTAAAATATCGTGCTCTCACAAGACGCAAGAAAGCTTCACTAATCAGATAAGCCGAATTGTGGCAGCAGGTTTCCCCTGGTCGCTTCTAACTGCGGTTGCTGAGTCTCTGATTCAGAAAAGGAAAACCATTCTGAGGGCGGCTGCCGTACGTGAAAAGTTGAGGCCAGTGGTGGTCCCTTAGCTGCATAGGGTCACCCATCAGCTTAAAAAAAAGTTGCTGGTAGATATGGTGTCCCTGTGGCGTTGTCTGTGCCGAACAAACTACCGAAGCTGTGCTCCCGCACCTGCACTGCGAGCAGAGGAGGATGCCACGTCCGACACGGTGTTTCCTACGTACCATGTGCCGTCCCTCTCTCATTTGGTAAGACCTACGTCGGTCAAACGGGGAGAGTGTCAACGAGTGGCTCAGGAGGTTAACAAGAAGGCACTGACTACGGTGACGGGGCCCGTCAGCGCACTACCGTAGTAAACGTGGTGGGGCCCGTCACCGTAGTGCAAATTGTAATAGTGACGGGGCCCGTGATAACAGCGACGTACTTTTAGTGACGGGCCCCGTCATCGTAAAGCAGTGACTACGGTGACAGGGCCGTCAGCGCAGTACCGTCGTAAAAATGACGGGGGCCCCTTTACCGTAGATTTTGGTCGTTTCAGACGCCCTTGTCGTCTTGTGTTCGTGGCGTGGTTGGTTGGCGCGCTCTCCATGGAGTGTTAGGGCTGCAGGTCGTCAGTTCGATTCCTCCCGGGTTTTTTTTTGTCAGGTTATGCGTCAACGTCAACGTTACTGCTCTGACGGAGTCGTAACTTTTTCGTTCATGTCTGCGGCGGTTAGACAGCCCTAGCATTCGGATGATGCGTTGTTGTGCATGCGACCTCGGTTCTAATCGCGCTGAATAAGAAAATTTTTTCATTTTTTTCTTTCTTTTTTTTCAGTATTGTTTCACAGTACCGTCCCTAGCTTCCGGTTAGTCAACAATAGTTACTCATTCGCGGTAGCACGGCTCAGCGTGGGAGAGCGGAGCCCGTGAATCAGCATGTCGCTGCGCCGCTGACGCTGCATATCACCATGTCGCTGCGTCGCTGCTCCCTTCCCTACCCCCCCCCCCCCCCCGTGCACCGCCGACCGAAACAGCCACCTGCGCCTGAAGTCTTCCTGGATTTTTTCTAGAATTGCTTTCCATGGTCGAAAGACATCTCGGAGGGAACATTGCTGATTTGACTGGCTGTCCTCGTTGCTCGCCAATGGCGTCCCTGTAACTGGCTGCGCAGCGCATGACCGTCAGCGGTGCAGCGACATGCTGATTAACAGGCTCCGCTCTCCCACGCTGAGCCGGGTTACCACGAATGAGTAACTATTGTTGACTAGCCGGAAGCTCAGGACGGTATTGTGAAACAGTACTGAAAAAGGAAAAAAAATGGAAAAATTTTCTTATTCAGCGCGATTAGAACCGAGGTCGCATAAGAACACGCATCATCCGAACACTAGGGCTGTCTAGAGTTACTGCATATGCTACCTTTAGGTAGCAGAGTTGCGCATAGGTCTGGCTAGCAACCACAGCTCTGCGGTGAAATCGCACTCCGTTTTGGTAGGCGACATACCTACCGTGTCGCCGATTAACATGTATGGTGTGTCGAATACCGGCGATAAACATTGGCTATCGATGACTAGTGTTAATTCAGTTCGCTGCAGCGACGGCGTCGAAAAATAGAAAAATTGGCCCGAGCGTCAGCTTCTCCGCAATGCATGGTTGCTAGCGGCGTTTTGAAGACAGATGCGCAACTCTGCTACCTAAAGGTAGCATATACAGTAACTCTAGGGCTGTCTAACCGCCGCAGACATGAACGAAAAAGTTACGACTCCGTCAGAGCAGTAACGTTGACGTTGACGCATAACCTGACCAAAAAAAAAACCGGGAGGAATCGAACTGACGACCTGCAGCCATAACACTCCATGGAGAGCGCGCCAACCAACTACGCCACGAACTCCACACGACGAGGGCGTCCAAAACGACTAAAAAAATTCACAGCATATCCACGGGTGAATGATGAAGAGCTTGGGCGAAGCTCCTGAAGCAATCATGGTTACACCGTGAAATCTTCAGTGGTTTCGCCCAGCAGTAATCAAAGCGACAGCCCAGTACATTATCAAAGACGCGACAAACACTGTATATATTTATACAAGAAATTTTATTAATCGTAAGTGGTAGCTAGACGTGGCTTCCGTTCCCCCTTCATTATAACGGCTTTATGGTCGGTGAAGTGATGGATCGGTGATGGGTAGTAGTGGGATGTTTGCAAAGGTGGTTACGCCGGGAAACGGAGACGTGACAAGGTTAGACCAGTGTTGCCAATAACACGTTACAAGTAACGGCGTTACTGGTAACGTGTTACGTTTTTCGGTAACTTAGTAACGTACTCGTTACAATTTAGAAACTGTAACGGGTAACGTACTTACGTTAACATTTTTCGGTAACGTGTGGTGTCACTTTGCTCGTTACCTGGGGGTGCCGTTTTCTCAGAGCTCACCCCGACAAATTCTTTTGTCCCAGCGTCGGACTGCTGTCGGCTTGTCAGGCATTGACCAAGAAAGCGCGTGCGGAATCGCTTTTTTTTTGTGGAAATTTTGGGGACCAATTTCTTAAGACGCGCCGACTCCCTGTTTGGAGGTTTGGGCCATCGCCACACAAAGTTTGATGAAAGCAGCATAATTCGCCATGAGAAACTGTACGGACATGCTTCTCGTGGAAGTGGATGTAGCAGATGGATTGCTGGCACCTGCGCCTTTTCGTGCCCAAAAGACAGGCCGTCCGAAGAGAAAGCGCAAGGGCTGGTTTACTCCATACCACGCGCTGATCGTGAAATGTTTTACGTGGGGGAAACGAACTCCCCCGAGAGGCTGCGACAACATAAAATCACACCATCTCCCGCTAAAGGGGACCATGAGGCGATGCGAAGCAGTGTTTCGGCATGTAGAGCCCGCGTTTCAGAGCTGGAGTGGTGAGGGGGAAAGGGGAAGTGGAGAGGGGGAACGGAGAGGGGGAGGGGAAGTGAAAGGAGAGAGGTGTCGTGGGAGGGGGGAGAGAAGGGGAAGGGGAGAAGAGAGGGGAGAGGGGAAGTGGAGAGGGGTGGGAAAGGAAAATGAGAGGGGGAAAGGGAAGGGAAGATGTGATGTGGAGAGGGAAAGGGGAGAGAGGGAGTGGAGAGGGGAAGTGGAGAAGGTTTGCGCATGCGCAGTAAGGGTGGTCACGCCGCACACCACCACCACCACCACCACCGGATTGAACTCCGCCATAAGATGCTTCACATCTAAAAACGATGTCCGCAAGTTCGCGTGACAAAGGAGTACACTCGCTGAGCATAGCATGGTAAACGACCATCGCATCGAATTCGACAACTCCAGCGTCGTCGACTTAAGCCCGCGTCGTCGACTTATTGCCCACGTCGTCGACTTATTGTGGAGAATAGGCGTCACCCCCGGCTGGAAGAAACCCTGAAAAAGAATGCGAGCGGGACGCGAAACGTAGAATTTTTTCATGTAACGCAAAAAAAATATTTTTTGTACTCACTACCTTAATACCGCTGTCACACGAACAGCCTTCACCGTGGTTAAGCAAACTACGGTTACGGCTAACCACGGTTTCAGGTCGCTACACGGCAGACATTACCGCAGTTAGTGTACTAATCGTGGTTATTGCAAACGGGTGATTCGACGAGAGATCGACACGGATCCGAAAATAGATATTTTAGATTTGATTCAGTATAATATATTTATGCATGACCCATGCCAGTAGCCCAAAAAGGAACTTAATTTCCTTATTAACTGCATAATTTACGAGGGAAAAATATCAAACATATTCAATCCGGAGGGACCAATTTCATTACCTGTCCTTCTTGAAAGTTCACGACGACGTAAAACACATATATATCGTTACAAAGAAGATACTTTGTGTATGAAATGTATGCGCAACAAAGAGTAAAGTAACATTGTTTGAAACTTGTAGAGCTAAGGAAACTGTTTTCGAAAAATGTCTAAATATGCGGCATTTTATAGTAGCTACGAAGTTGATAAGGCTTATCAACTTTGTTTTAAAAATAAATTTTGCTTTCTCTATCAGGAACTGCAGCGAAATTTCTGGTTATTGAACTCCTGAGCGAGTGAGGCTGATCTTGAACACCCTCACGTAAACGCTCGCAATTTTGCCGTAATTATACAGGTTAAAGTGAACAAAAAATGTTTATGCACAGATATTTTTTACATGACTAGCCCATTTAAACATTTTTTCACTACTGCAAAATTCGCGCATATATTTTGCTAGCAGAGCACACCATCAGAATTATTGTAAATTTCTTGAGATTTATTTGATGCTTTCTTTGCGAATAGCGTTGACGATCGAATCTCATATTCGTATAATGTCGCATTGAGAAAAACGGATTCACCATGTGTCAGAGTCAGAAGCCATCACACATAACTCTAAAGGCAACTTTAAGCCACTGTACCATTGCTAACATCCGTACATTTGTGCAAGTAATACTCGTTAAATCAGCATGTTGGGTATATTCGTTGTTTGGGTTAGAAGTTCTATGTGAAACATAAATTTCAGATTTAAATTATTGTTATTGTGGGTTCCTGCAGCAAAGACACATCGAATAAAATTTATGATTGCGGAGTAACGGCAGAGGTAACGTGCGTTACTTTTTTTCGGTAACGGTAACGCGTTACATTTTTTGTAGGTAACGTAGGGCGGTAACGCGTTCCTTTTTTTATAGTGTAACGAGTAACGTATTTAGTTACGTTTTTTCAGTAACACCTACAACACTGGGTTAGACTAAGAGGAGCTTCGCCCCTAAAAATCTACGGTTCAGGGGCCCCGTCACTTTTACGGTGGTACTGCCACCCTACTACTGCACTGACGGGCCCCGTCACCGTAGTCACTGCTTTACGATGACGGGGCCCGTCACTATAAGTACGTCGCTATTATGACGGGCCCGTCACTATTACAATTTACACTACGGTGACGGGCCTTGGCACTTTTACGACGGTACTGCGCTGACGGGCCCCGTCACTTTTACGACGGTACTGCACTGACGGGCCCCGTCACCGTAGTCACTGCTTTACGATGACGGGGCCCGTCACTATAAGTACGTCGCTATTATGACGGGCCCCGTCACTATTACAATTTACACTACGGTGACGGACCCCGTCACTTTTACGACGGTACTGCGCTGACGGGCCCCGTCACCGTAGTCAGTGCCTAACAAGAATGTCGATAAAGGCGCCCATCTTGTGGCTCATATCGATTCTTGCAGCAATTGTGAAGCGCAATATGAAGGGACGTTGATCCTATGCAGAAGCGAGAATGAACATGCGCGGCTGGCTTTAGAAGCTTTCATTCTAAGAAGACAGGGCGTGCAAACACGGACACAAGAAAGAAGTCAGGACACCACAAACGCCGACTAACAACTGAAGAGACGCACAACGGCTGAGAAGAAAGAAGGCACGAAAACTTATGTGCGCATACCCATGCAACAGGCGAACCTATCAATCCGGCACGCGTGGCGGTCTACGTGGAAGATGACTGTTAAGGCATTTGATTTCATCTCTATGCAAATTAATCGACGGTTGGCTCACGCATGCGCTGCTACTATTCTTGATATGCCATGCTTCAATCATCAGGCGCGTTTCTTCATTTCTATGCCGATACAACACTGCGCATTCATCAAATTTTGGCGTGCACTTACAATCTCGACAATGTAAAGATAGATTAGAAGGTGAGCCTCCTGTTAGCGATCTCTTATGTTCCAACAATCTCTAGTTGATGCATCGGCCCGTCTGTACTCCGTAGAAGCGGCCGCAGCTGAAAGGGATGTTATACACCACACTCGTACAGCTATCAGTGAATTTGTTGGTGTGTTTTACGAAACAAATATCGGTCCGCTTCCTGTCTTTTACTTCCTCATTCTTCCTCTGCACAGCGGCACAAATCTTACCTAGCTTATTGGCAGCCGTGAAAACAACATTAACGCCGTATCTACTTCTTACTTTCTTTAGCCTGTGAGATACGCGATGAATGTACGGTATACCTACACGTTTCTTCCTATCGCTTTCTGCAACCATGCTCGGACTTAACACAATAGACTTCTTTAAACGTTCAGCGACCGTGGCCACTGCATCACGAGGATGCCCTACATCTATAAGACGTGTAACCTGTGCGTCAGGGCGTAGCCAGGGGGGGGTTGGGGGGTTTCAAACCCCACCCCCCCGAAATTTTTCAGTTTTGCTGCGTATATATACACGCGCACATACAAACGCGCTCACGAACATACATAAAGTATGGTTGAATCCCCCCCCCCCCGAAAAAAATTTCTGGCTACGCCCCTGCTGTGCGTTAAAGCTATCACTCATTTTGTGCTCACACGAGTTGGTGAGGGCTGACTTAAGGCAAGACATGGCGATGCCGTTTTTTACAACCTTCGAGTGCTTCGACAAAAAATTTAACAGCGGTTTCGAAGATCTAGGAGAATACTGCCAGCACACGTGGTTCTTCTGGAACGTTAAGGAAATGTCTAGAAATTGTATTCCATTATTCTGAGTCACCTCTTTAGTAAAGCTCAGCCCTCCTCCATTTAATTCAAATTTTTTTCAAAGTCCTCACCACTGCAAAAAAAACCCGCATTTCCCCGAAGGGGAGTATGAGGAAGTGCGATGCACGGGGTGATGCTATGAGGGGGCGCGCGCGACTAAACTGCAGAGCCGAGCGAAGGAGACGGCAGCGAGAGAGCACGCGCAGCCGACCCCGGAGGTCTGGCCGTTTTAAGTGCAAAGCACTTTTACTGATGATGATGATCTTCTTCCGAACTCGTTCCAAAAACCCGCAACGCGTTCAACTTGTTGGCGGCGTTGCGCACGCCCGAGATGGGGCTCAGGTTGTTGTCGAACACAGTCGATCGCACACCGCGCAGCTATATCCGAAGCTGCGGTCCGGAAGTCTCGCTTGAAGCGCGCGTCCGGCCGATCGAATTCGAGGGCCCGCGCTCGCTCACGCATCGCGCGTCGCCGCGCCAGATCGGCTTCGGGTGCTCGGCTCGCTTCGCACGCTTCGTTCGGCGTCTCGCCGCCGGCCTTCATCACACAGGCAATGCGCGGGGCGCGCGCAGCCACGGAGCGGAGGGCGGAGCGCGCGCAGTCACGTGGGCGTGACGTCGCTGCGCCGTTGCTACAGACGCTCTCTCCACTCCTCGCGCCGTTGCTATGGACGGCGGATTCAGGGTCGCTTATAAAGTGCATTCGCACTTAAAAATCAAGTAATCATCCACATAACCAAGAACCTTAATAACCGAATTACCTAAGGCGCCTTCCAAAAGGTATACCGTACATTCATCGCGTATCTCACAGGCTAAAGAAAGTAGAAGTAGATACGGCGTTAATGTTTTGTTCTCACGGCTGCCAATAATAGTAAGATTTGTGCCGCTGTGCAGAGGAAGAATGAGGGAGTAAAAGACAAGAAGCGGACCGACATTTGTTTCGTAAAACACACCAACAAATTCAACTGATTGCCGTACGAGTGTGGCGTATAAGATCCCTTTCAGCTGCGGCCGCTTCTACGTAGGACAGACGGCCGATGCATCAACCAGAGATTGTTGGAACATAAGAGATCACTAACAGGAGGCTACCTTCTAACCTATCTTTACATTGTCGAGATTGTAAGTGCACGCCAAAATTTGATGAAGCGCAGTATTGTATCGGCATAGAAATGAAGAAACGCGCCTGATGATTGAAGCATGGCATATCGAGAATAGTGGTAGCGCATGCGTGAGCCAACCGTCGATTAACTTGCATAGATATGAAATCAATGCCTTAACAGTTATCTTCCACGTAGACCGCCACGCGTGCCGGATTGATAGTCGCCTGTTGCAGGGCATGCGCAGATAAGTTTTCGTGCCTTCTTTCTTTTCAGCCGTTGTGCGTCTCTTCAGCTGTTAGTCGGCGTTTGTGGTGTCCTGACTTCTTCTTGTGTCCGTGTTTGCACGCCCGTCTTTTTAGAATGAATACTTACCAACTAGCTCAGCTCTCTTTTATTCTAACTTCATTTTTAGAAGCTTACCACATAATGAATAGAGCTCAACTTCGTATCAGCGATACATCCATTCATCCGGATACGAATTCTTGTCTACGCGTATCTAATACATCAATGTCAGCTCTGTTTCACTTCTGCTTAGAACTACTGTGTGTGCCCATGTGCTGTAAGGCGGTTATGGGCATTGTTATGAATCGGGGTTGCGTGTCGTCGTAAGCCGGGAGGCTGGCGAGCCGGTGTAGCCGAAGATCGGACTTCCGCTAAAATGGGAGCAAGGAGGCACACGTTTAGAAAACAGTAACAACGTTATAGCGGTATAGCAGGTTAATCAGTACAGAGCTTGCCAGCACGACCAAGTCGACAGGGGCGACTCCTCTAAAACGGACCGGCATGTCCTTTAATCAGGTATCAGTCCATTGTGACTTGTCCTCTGCATGCAGGTGCTGACTCCTCTCCACGTTGCCTGACCGCAGATACTCTGGCACACGCATTTGACATCCAAATATATGCATTTGACATCGAAAGAAATAAACAAGTTGATAGTCAGCGCTTCTGTGTGCCGTCTCTTTTTCTCTGTGGGGCGTCTTGTGTGTTTGCGGGTACTTTTACCTCAAGAATATGTATACCGACTAGGCCCAAATGAAGTATTACTGTCTTCGGTTGTCGTAAAACAAATAGGAAAAGGTATACGCCTCTAAAAGCTGTTTCTTTGTCGATGTTTGATCGGAGACCGATCTTCATCAAGACGGTCTTGATCAAGATCGGTCTCCGATCGAAACATCGACAAAAACAGTCTTTAGAGGCGTATACCTTTTTCCTATAAATTGCCACGCGCGCTTCTTTTATTATTTTATCTAACAAGTCCCTTGCGCAAGTGGCGCCCTAATGTCTGGGAACCTTCCAGATTATGTAGAATCTGCTTATAGGCTTGAGCGCGCAAACGCGAACAGCTGGGATTATTCTGGAAGTAACGCGGACACCAGCGATAAGGCTCGAATGTTCGATGCCGCATGTATAAAATGCCGGGGCACTTGGTATAAACTGACCGCGAAACCTGGCTGGAGACGTTCGAAAGGGTCTCAGCATTTAACAACCGGAACTCCGATGATAAGCTGCGCCACGTGCACTTTTACCTGGAAGACGCGGCAACGACTTCTTTCGAAAATCGGGAGCCCACTCTTCGAACCTGGGAAATCTTTCGCAGCGCCTTTTTGGAAACGTTCACATGCGTCGTCCGAAAAGGGCCGCCGCTTTGCTGGAGACACGGATGCAACTTCCGAACGAAAGTGTAACCATCTTCGCGGAGCAAATGACCCGACTATTCCGCCACGCTGACCCTGCCATGACCGAGGAGAAGAAGGTCTGTTTCCTCATGCGCGGAGTAAAGAAAGATCTTTCCTCGGGCTGATGTGGAACCCGCCCTCGACAGTTCAAGAATTTTTCTCCGAAGCAACAACCATCGAGAAGACGCTGGAAGTGTGAACACGCCAGTACAATCGCCGATCGATTCAAGACAGCTCAGCTGTTCGTGCCCTCGGCTCCGACGACCTGCGCAAGCAGGCCGTCGGAGCCGTGGGCACAAGCTGCGCAAGCTGTTACCCTCACCACGGCCTCAAGTGGACTCACACTTAGGACTGTGCAGCGCTCGCAAAAAGGGAAGAAGAAGTACACAGGACAAGCACTGACTCTCCTGTGTACTTCTTCTTTCCCTTGTCCCTTTTTGTGAGCGCTGCACAGTCCTAAGTATGAATCAATACCAACTCGCTCGCTTTTCTATTCTAAGTCAAGTGGACTCGATCGCAAATTTCGTTCGAGCAGAAATCCAGCAGTCGCTGGGCAACCTTGAACCGCCACTGCATTAGCCGCAAGCCATGAGCTATGCTGGTGCAGCCCGGCGCAACCCCCCCCTCCTCGCCCACGTCAAAACGCCGCGCCGCCAGGCACCACGGTCACCATCACCGACGCCATACCACCCACCTGTTGGCCAGCGCTGCACCCCGAGGAAGACCGACGTCTGGCGTGCCCCCGACCACCTCTGCTACCATTGCGGAGAAGCTGGTCATACTTACCGCCGCTGCAGGCACCGACAGATGGACTGCGTGGTTTCGCCATCAACGCGCCACGTCAAGAACGATGTGAACGGCCACGTGACATCGCCAACTATCTGGCAGGAGTGCAGTGCACGCCCCGAGGACCTTCCCGATCACCGTCGCCAGGCCGCTACGCCTCTTCCCACGCTGACCATACACTGGCCCAATCAGGGCCGGTCCTAGCCCGCATTCGGAAAACTAAGGGCAGCCACCGATGGAGGTGCGGTTGCTGTACGACGAAATACCGAAGATCCTCCGCTGCCGACGACGACGCCACGACGATACCTTCAGGACACGACGCAAACCAGGCAGAGCCCTGACGACGAGACCTCGCGGACCGAAGTAGAACTGACGACGCAACGTGGAAGCAGCGGAACAAACCGACGTAGCCGTGATCCGTCTCCGCGACCTAACCGGAACGCAAGGCGACAGGCTAGCCTTTTCGACGTACTATTCGACGGCCGCAGCGTCACCACTTTCGTCGACACTGCAGCCGACTATTCCGTCGTCAGTGGACCGCTCGCCACAAAGCTGAAGAAAGTTAGGACTGCTTGGCAATGCGCTGAAATCCGGACCACTGGAGGCCACTGGTGACGTCGGCTGGAGTCCGGACTGACCCTGCGAGCTCTGTAATCTTACAACAGTGCTCCACGGATGTGATACTTGGGATGGACTTCCTAAGTCACCACGGCGCCGCCATCAATCTGAGGTCTGAGACAATAACACACCACACACACACACACACACACACACACACACCACACACACACACACACACACACACAAAATGTGTGTGTAAGCACTGGAATCGCAATTCGCTAACGGTTGAAAAGTATATGCATAACAGTGGCTAACTATCATACTAGTTCAAAAGTAAAAAAGACAAGGAGTCGAGCAGTCTGCAATAGTGCCGGCGAGTTCTTTCGTCGGATGGGATTCCAGAGCATACTCGGGCCTCTAGTTTCGCCACCTATGCAGGTGACATTCTCAGTATACATATATGCACTGGCAACAAATGAGCGGAGATCGACCCGTGTCGCATACGTCCTTGTAAACGTCCAGTAGGGAGCCGCGGCTCTTCTTGCAAGCCGATGGTTTAAGAGGAATGAACCACGATTCCAGTAGTGTTCTTCTTTGGCCCACTGTCGTTCACGAGCCAACGTCGCCGCGTCGTTTAAGTCGAAACTATGTCCTGTGCAGGGGTATGGGTGCATATGTGGAGAAACGTCTATGTGATTTTGTTAATAATTCTTTTGTTAAATTGAAGTAAACCTTTTACAATCATGAATTCACCCGTGTTTTACAACATTTTTGTATCCAAAGAGATGCGTACATCCTGCACCTGCGATTTTCTCATGGAAACGGAGCGCTTTCTTCATTCCCAGCCCGCGCGGCAGACGGCCATTTCATCGTTTTATAGCCCTGCCGCAAGGGCACTCTGAAATCCTTTACGTGAGGGGACATCTTCCCGAAAGGTGTTAATGTGCAGTGACACTGCTAAAAGTTGACACTCTAGCGTTGCCAGCGCGAAGTCGGCGATGGGAATGACCAGGGGCGTAGCCAAGGGGGGCTTGGGGGGGTTCAACCCCCCCCCCCCCCGCCCGAAATATTTCAATTTTGCTTGCGTATATAGGCACGCACACATACAAACGCACACACGAGCATACATAAAGTATGGCTGAACCCCCCCCCCCCCCGACAAAAATTCTGGCTACGCCCCTGGGAATGACAGCAGGTTATGTCGTTCCGTACGCAAGAAAACGCAGCGAAGAGATCATAGACGTGTTTGGAAAACAAAACAACAACTTTAATCTAGCAGTATCGCATCTCATGTAATCTCAGCAGTACAACACTTAAAGCAAATTAACATACGTATTTTTGAGCCATAGGACCCAACATTACTAACATACGTATAAAATGGATCAATCATCTTACAAGAGCCAAGTATCACGCAATTACAAATAGTAGTATAGATATTAGCACAGGCTGTACATCTAGGTTCATCTAGCCGGTACAGGTACAAAGGATCAGACGTCAGCTGCGAACGTTCGAATACCCCTTCGGCTCTAAAGACAATTTAACCCTCTCATGGTCAAGCGGTCCGGCCGATCAGCGGGGGAGAGCGGCGTCCGTTAATCGGGGTGGCGCCGGGACGCATAAATGGCAATCCGTGACAGACACACGACAAAGGAGTATCTCCCTTCCGGCAATGTTCCTTTTCAGGAAAGCACATCCCGCATCGACTTTTCGAACGTAAACGGTGCGTTCGCACACAACGTGCACAACTCAACATTGCAGCCTTTCGAAGGCTTCGCGGGTGCCGCCTAATCCCCTCTGTGATGTTTTAAATATACGTGACCACCGGAAATGCACTTCCGAGGCAGTGACGTCACCCTTACACCCGCATCAAGTCGCTAGCGCCATCATGTAATACCGGCAGTCTCATCTGCTTTGCAAACAGTGTGGTGCGTCCTTCACAATGGGCGCCGCCAACAAAAGCCGTAACTACAACAGCGTTTTTTTGTTTTCTCTTCTGCTGATTTAACGAGCTCAGCTTCTTTCTTTTCTCTCTCTTTTTTTTGTGGCGCTCATCTGAGAAACCGCAGCTAATCGCGGAGGCCACGAACCACCTAAGGAACTTAGTGCGGTGCCGTTGTTATCGGCGCAACCTTTCTGCAAAGGGTCATTCAGAGCAAAGAAATGGGCTTACTGTGAAGTACTGTACTTTTCGCCCGCGTTTGAGGGGCGGTAGTTAAAAAGACTATGAAGGCTGTCGAAAACGACTGCCCGCTCTCCGTACAAGAGCAAGAGAACGAAACCTCCCTGGACAGCTGTCAAAGACGAACCACCCCTTTTTTGGGCCCTCCGCTAGCAGAATATAATCCTTTCAGTTCAAGACGTCCCCGCCGCAACGGTGTATTCACAGTACCTTCCGAAAGTATCGAAAGATGGGATAGTTGGTAATTCATACTTCGACGGCTTACTGGGAGCGCGGGAACACACAACAGACGAAGGAAGAACCACAGAACACGAGCGCTCACTAACAACTGGTTTATTCACACATTAGAAGGACACATTTATACACAAAGGTGCGCATGTCAAAAAAAGAAAAAGAGTACAACACGGGCAGCGCGCGAAGCACTTTATCAAGGCACTTGTCTAAGAACTATCAAAGTAGTTAAATTCACAGTCATGTAGTGATAATGAAGGATGGCTTATACACTGGTCTGCATTCCTGGAAATATGATACGATTCATATTTCGCGCGTAGTTTGAAGGGGATGCCGGAACAGAATAATTGTTTTTTCAAACAGCGGGTGACATTTGCACAAATCACAGTGCGATGCTAAGTGGGAATATGGGTACTTTTCAAAGAGCTTCTATGCTCCCTGAGGCGTACATTCACACATAGGCCAGTTTGGCCGATGTACATGCAACCACAAGACAGGGGTATCTTGTATTCACTCATGTGACGCACTTGACATACTGCTTAACATGTTTTTGGAGGCATCTCCTGCCTTTAGACACTCCCTGTGCCCCCTATGTACCATGGCACATATACTGCCCATGTTATTGGGTGCAGAGAAAACAACGCGCACACCAAACCGATTTCCAGCTTTTTTTAGTCCGTGATCTATTTTATGAACGTAAGGGATTACTGGCACTCTTATTTTTTTCTGTGTGTACTGAAGATATAAATGTACGTTTTTCACTACTTTTCACCATCAGCAAGAGCCTTTCACATACCAATGCAATTAAAAACGAAGGGTATCAAGCAGCTAATAACCTCGCTACCTGCGCAACGAAACCATTGTGCAGAATATGAAGGCAGCTTTATCAAGGGCTGAACGTAAGCATGACAGTACAATTCCTCGTTTTACAAACTTGGAATGACCGAACGAGTAAACTAGAAAAGGTTTCGCACACGGGGTTTATACTGCCAGCAAAGATGTTTGTCTGCAAATGGCCTAGATACTTCAGTTTTTCATCTTTTGGAACCTCGGAGGTAAACCTGAGGCCCATGCCTTCAGTCTCGAAACACGCCATGATACCGTCATAGTCCACTACTGAACATTTTTTTACAATAATCAAGTAATCATAAACGTATCAGAAAATTTTTGTGCATGACTGAAGTTTAGTGCTTAAGGCTGTATCTGTCTTCCCTAAAAAAATGTTGCTTAATACCGAGCAACACTGGAGCCTATACAAACGCCTGATTTCTGCATGCACAGGTTCCCAAGCCATACGACGAAGGTGCACTTCAGGTAGAACGTCAACATTTCTAAAGAAGACTCAGTTTACACTCCTGCGCTCCTGGACTATGATGGTTTCTTAACGGCCTCGCGTTTTCGCGTCGAAACTCGATACGGGCTCTGACGGATTGGTCGGGCACTTTCTTCTGTTATGATGCGATGTTTCGCGACTGGGGCTTTCGAATTCTTGAGGACAACGAGAAGCAGTCCTTGAATTCCAGGAGCAGGGCTTTGAGCTGGTCTTGCTTGTGCTTCGGGAGCTTGCCTCGGGTTGACGCAAAAATCTGGTTGGGGACGTCGATCCGTCGAAGCAGTTTCGGTAGGATCGAAGAGGGCGAAAGCATGGCTGGCGTCAACGAATGCGCCGTTGTAGGCGACCGTCGTGGCAATGTTGAGGTGCCTATATTCGTGGCTGAAGTTTGTCAGCACTACCTATGTTTTATCATCATGCAGGTCGGCTATACCACTTGCGACGCAAATCTGACGGTTCAGAAGCAAGTGCTGATCGCCCTCAATGACACCTTCAAGGTCTGCGGGTTCTTTTGTAACGACGGAAATAATGACGCTGGAGAGAGGCGGAACGGTGACGTGCTCTTTTATCACATTCAATGCGTGGCTCCCTGGCGTCGTGGGGCGGCAGGGCTTTTTCTGAGGTTAGTGTTATTGTCTCAGACCTCAGATTGATGGCGGCGCCGTGGTGACTTAGGAAGTCCATCCCAAGTATCACATCCGTCGAGCACTGTTGTAAGATTACAGAGCTCGCAGGGTCAGTCCGGACTCCAGCCGGCGTCACCAGGTGGCCTCCAGCGGTCCGGATTTCAGGGCATTGCCAAGCAGTCCTAACTTTCTTCAGCTTTGTGGCGAGCGGTCCACTGACGACGGAATAGTCGGCTCCAGTGTCGACGAAAGTGGTGACGCTGCGGCCGTCGAATAGTACGTCGAAAAGGCTAGCCTGTCGCCTTGCGTTCCGGTTAGGTCGCGGAGACGGATCACGGCTACGTCGGTTTGTTCCGCTGCTTCCACGCTGCGTCGTCAGTTCTACTTCGGTCCGCGAGGTCTCGTCGTCAGGGCTCTGCCTGGTTTGCGTCGTGTCCTGAAGGTATCGTCGTGGCGTCGTCGTCGGCAGCGGAGGATCTTCGGTATTTCGTCGTACAGCAACCGCACCTCCATCGGCGGCTGCCCTTAGTTTTCCGAATGCGGGCTAGGTGACCGGCCCTGATTGGGCCAGTGTATGGTCAGCGTTGGGAAGAGGCGTAGCGGCCTGGCGACGGTGATCGGGAAGGTCCTCGGGGCGTGCACTGCACTCCTGCCAGATAGTTGGCGATGTCACGTGGCCGTTCACATCGTTCTTGACGTGGCGCGTTGATGGCGAAACCACGCAGTCCCATCTGTCGGTGCCTGCAGTGGCGGTAAGTATGACCAGCTTCTCCGCAATGGTAGCAGAGGTGGTCGGGGGCACGCCAGACGTCGGTCTTCCTCGGGGTGCAGCGCTGGCCAACAGGTGGGTGGTATGGCGTCGGTGATGGTGACAGTGGTGCCTGGCGGCGCGGCGTTTTGACGTGGGCGAGGAGGGGGGGGTTGCGTCGGGCTGCACCAGCATAGCTCATGGCTTGCGGCTAATGCAGTGGCGGTTCAAGGTTGCCCAGCGACTGCTGGATTTCTGCTCGAACGAAATTTGCGATCGAGTCCACTTGACTTAGAATAGAAAAGCGAGCGAGTTGGTATTGATTCATACTTAGGACTGTGCAGCGCTCACAAAAAGGGACAAGGGAAAGAAGAAGTACACAGGAGAGTCAGTGCTTGTCCTGTTACTTCTTCTGTCCCTTTTTGTGAGCGCTGCACAGTCCTAAGTGTGAGTCCACTTGAGGCCGTGGTGAGGGTAACAGCTTGCGCAGCTTGTGCCCTCGGCTCCGACGACCTGCTTGCGCAGGTCGTCGGAGCCGAGGGCACGAACAGCTGAGCTGTCTTGAATCGATCGGCGATTGTACTGGCGGGTTCGCATTTCCAGCGTCTTCTCGATGGTTGTTGCTTCGGAGAAAAATTCTTGAACTGTCGAGGGCGGGTTCCACATCAGCCCGAGGAAAGATCTTTCTTTACTCCGCGCATGAGGAAACGAACCTTCTTCTCCTCGGTCATGGCAGGGTCAGCGTGGCGGAATAGTCGGGTCATTTGCTCCGCGAAGATGGTTACACTTTCGTTCGGAAGTTGCATCCGTGTCTCCAGCAAAGCGGCGGCCCTTTTCGGACGACGCATGTGAACGTTTCCAAAAAGGCGCTGCGAAAGATTTCCCAGGTTCGAAGAGTAGGCTCCCGATTTTCGAAAGAAGTCGTTGCCGCGTCTTCCAGGTAAAAGTGCACGTGGCGCAGCTTATCATCGGAGTTCCGGTTGTTAAATGCTGAGACCCTTTCGAACGTCTCCAGCCAGGTTTCGCGGTCAGTTTATACCAAGTGCCCCGGCATTTTATACATGCGGCATCGAACATTCGAGCCTTATCGCTGGTGTCCGCGTTACTTCCAGAATAATCCCAGCTGTTCGCGTTTGCGCGCTCAAGCCTATAAGCAGATTCTAACATAATCTGGAAGGTTCCCAGACATTAGGGCGCCACTTGCGCAAGGGACTTGTTAGATAAAAATAATAAAAGAAGCGCGCGTCGCAATTTATAGGAAAAGGTATACGCCTCTAAAGACTGTTTTTGTCGATGTTTCGATCGGAGACCGATCTTGATCAAGACCGTCGTGATGAAGATCGGTCTCCGATCAAAACATCGACAAATAAACAGCTTTTTAGAGGCGTATACCTTTTCCTATTTGTTTTACGACAACCGAAGACAGTAATACTTCATTTGGGCCTAGTCGGTATACATTCTTGAGGTAAAAGTACCAGCGCAAACACACAAGACGCCCCACAGAGAAAAAGAGACGGCACACAGACGCGCTGACTATCAACTTGTTTATTCTTTCGAAGTCAAATGCATATATTTGGATGTCAAATGCGTGTGCCAGAGTATCTGCGGTCAGGCAACGTGGAGAGGAGTCAGCATCTGCATGCAGAGGACAAGTCACAATGGACTGATACCTGATTAAAGGACATGCCGGTCCGTTGTTAGAGGAGTCGCCCCAGTCGACTTGGTCGTGCTGGCAAGCTCTGTACTGATTAACCTGCTATACCCGCTATAAACGTTGTTACTGTTTTCTAAATGTGTGCCTCCTTGCTCCGATTTTAAGCGGAAGTCCGATCTTCGGCTACACCGGCTCGCCAGCCTCCCGGCTTACGACGACACGCAACCCCGATTCATAACAATGCCCATGACCGCCTTACAGCACATGGGCACACAACAGTAGTTCTAAGCAGAAGTGAAACAGAGCTGACATTGATGTATTAGATACGCGTAGACAAGAATTCGTATCCGGATGAATGGATGTATCGCTGATACGAAGTTGAGCTCTATTCATTATGTGGTAAGCTTCTAAAAATGAAGCTTAGAATAACAGAGAGCTGAGCTAGTTGGTAAGTATTCATTCTAAAAAGACAGGGCGTGCAAACACGGACACAAGAAAGAAGTCAGGACACCACAAACGCCGACAAACAGCTGAAGAGACGCACAACGGCTGAAAAGAAAGAAGGCACGAAAACTTATCTGCGCATGCCCATGCAACAGGCGAACCTATCAATCCGGCACGCGTGGCGGTCTACGTGGAAGATAACTGTTAAGGCATTTGATTCATATCTATGCAAGTTAATCGACGGTTGGCTCACGCATGCGCTACCACTATTCTCGATATGCCATGCTTCAATCATCAGGCGCGTTTCTTCATTTCTATGCCGATACAACACTGCGCATTCATCAAATTTTGGCGTGCACTTACAATCTCGACAATGTAAAGATAGGTTAGAAGGTTAGCCTCCTGTTAGCGATCTCTTATATTCCAACAATCTCTGGTTGATGCATCGGCCCGTCTGTCCTACGTAGAAGCGGCCGCAGCTGAAAGGGATCTTATACACCACACTCGTACGGCAATCAGTGAATTTGTTGGTGTGTTTACGAAACAAATGTCGGTCCGCTTCTTGTCTTTTACTCCCTCATTCTTCCTCTGCACAGCGGCACAAATCTTACCTAGCTTATTGGCAGCCGTGAGAACAACATTAACGCCGTATCTACTTCCTACTTTCTTTAGCCTGTGAGATACGCGATGAATGTACGGTATACCTTTTGGAAGGCGCCTTAGGTAATTCGGTTAAGGTTTTTGGTTATGTGGATGATTACTTGATTTTTTGTAGTGGTGAGGACTTTTGAAAAAAAATTTGAATTAAATGGAGGAGGGCTGAGCTTTACTAAAGAGGTGACTCAGAATAATGGAATACCATTTCTAGACATTTCCTTAACGTTCCAGAAGAACCATGTGTGCTGGCAGTATTCTCCTAGATCTTCGAAACCGCTGTTAAATTTTTTGTCGAAGCACTCGAAGGTGGAAAAAACGGCATCGCCGTGTCTTGCCTCAAGTCAGCCCTCACCAACTCGTGTGAGCACAAAATGAGTGATAGCTTTAACGCACAGCAGGGGCGTAGCCAGAAATTTTTTCGGGGGGGGGGGGGGTTCAACCCTACTTTATGTATGTTCGTGCGTGCGTTTGTATGTGCGCGTGTATATATACGCAAGCAAAACTGAAAAATTGCGGGGGGGGGGGGTTTGAACCCCCCCAACCCTCCCCCCCCCCTGGCTACGCCCCTGACGCACAGGTTACACGTCTTATAGATGTAGGGCATCCTCGTGATGCAGTGGCCACGGTCGCTGAACGTTTAAAGAAGTCTATTGTGTTAAGTCCGAGCATGGTTGCAGAAAGCGATAGGAAGAAACGTGTCGTAGGTATACCGTACATTCATCGCGTATCTCACAGGCTAAAGAAAGTAAGAAGTAGATACGGTGTTAATGTTGTTTTCACGGCTGCCATAAGCTAGGTAAGATTTGTGCCGCTGTGCAGAGGAAGAATGAGGAAGTAAAAGACAAGAAGCGGACCGATATTTGTTTCGTAAAACACACCAACAAATTCACTGATAGCCGTACGAGTGTGGTGTATAACATCCCTTTCAGCTGCGGCCGCTTCTACGGAGTACAGACAGGCCGATGCATCAACCAGAGATTGTTGGAACATAAGAGATCGCTAACAGGAGGCTCACCTTCTAATCTATCTTTACATTGTCGAGATTGTAAGTGCACGCCAAAATTTCATGAATGCGCAGTGTTGTATCGGCATAGAAATGAAGAAACGCGCCTGATGATTGAAGCATGGCATATCAAGAATAGTGGTAGCGCATGCGTGAGCCAACCGTCGATTAATTTGCATAGAGATGAAATCATTGCCTTAACAGTCATCTTCCACGTAGACCGCCACGCGTGCCGGATTGATAGGTTCGCCTGTTGCATGGGCATGCGCACATAAGTTTTCGTGCCTTCTTTCTTCTCAGCCGTTGTGCGTCTCTTCAGTTGTTAGTCGGCGTTTGTGGTGTCCTGACTTCTTTCTTGTGTCCGTGTTTGCACGCCCTGTCTTCTTAGAATGAAAGCTTCTAAAGCCAGCCGCGCATGTTCATTCTCGCTTCTGCATAGGATCAACGTCCCTTCAAATTGCGCTTCACAATTGCTGCAAGAATCGATATGAGCCACAAGATGGGCGCCTTTATCGGCATTCTTGTTAGGCACTGACTACGGTGACGGGGCCCGTCAGCGCAGTACCGTCGTAAAAGTGACGGGGCCCGTCACCGTAGTGTCAATTGTAATAGTGACGAGGCCCGTCATAATAGCGACGTACTTATAGTGACGGGCCCCGTCATCGTAAAGCAGTGACTACGGTGACGGGGCCCGTCAGTGCAGTACCGTCGTAAAAGTGACGGGGCCCGTCAGCGCAGTACCGTCGTAAAAGTGCCAAGGCCCGTCACCGTAGTGTAAATTGTAATAGTGACGGGCCCCGTCATCGTAAAGCAGTGACTACGGTGACGGGGCCCGTCAGTGCAGTACTAGGGTGGCAGTACCACCGTAAAAGTGACGGGGCCCCTTAACCGTAGATTTTTAGGGGCGAAGCTCCTGTTAGTCTAACCCAGTGTTGTAGGTGTTACTGAAAAAACGTAACTAAATACGTTACTCGTTACACTATAAAAAAAGGAACGCGTTGCCGCCCTACATTACCTACAAAAAATGTAACGCGTTACCGTTACCGTTACCGAAAAAAAGTAACGCACGTTACCTCTGCCGTTACTCCGCAATCATAAATTTTATTCGATGTGTCTTTGCTGCAGGAACCCACAGTAACAATAATTTAAATCTGAAATTTATGTTTGACATAGAACTTCTAGCCCAAACAAAGAATATACCCAAAATGCTGATTTAACGAGTATTACTTGCACAAATGTACCGGATGTTAGCAATGGTACACTGACTTAAAGTTGCCTTTAGAGTTATGTGTGGTGGCTTCTGACTCTGACACATGGTGAATCCGTTTTTCTCAATGCGACATTATACAGAATATGAGATTCGATCGTCAATGCTATTCGCAAAGAAAGCATCAAATAAATCTCAAGAAATTTACAATAATTCTGATGGTGTGCTTCTGCTAGCAAAATAGATGCGCGAATTTTGCAGTAGTGAAGAAATGCTTAAATGGGCTAGTCATGTAAAAAATATCTGTGCATAAACATTTTTTGTTCACTTTAACCTGTATAATTACCGCAAAATTGCGAGCGTTTACGTGAGGGTGTTCAAGATCAGCCTCACTCGCTCAGGAGTTCAATAACCAGAAACTTCGCTGCAGTTCCTCATAGAGAAAGCAAAATTTGTTTTTAAAACAAAGTTGATAAGCCTTATCAACTTCGTAGCTACTATAAAATGTCGCATATTTAGACTTTTTCGAAAACAGTTTCCTTAGCTCTACAAGTTTCAAACAATGTTACTTTACTCTTTGTTGCGCATACATTTCATACACAAAGTATTCTTTGTATCGATAATATTGTTTTACAACGCCGTGAACTTTCAAGAAGGACAGGTAATGAAATTGGTCCTCCGGATTGAATATGCTTGATATTTTTCCCTCGTAAATTATGCAGTTAATAAGGAAATTAAGTTCCTTTTTGGGCTACTGGCATGGGTCATGCATAAAATAATATACTGAATCAAATCTAAAATATCTATTTTCGGATCCGTGTCGATTTCTCGTCGAATCACCCGTTTGCAATGACGTTTTGTTTTAGTGCTCTCAGGGCTGTAGAGTACCATTTCGATGCAAGTTCCTACTTTTAATATTAGAAAGGCATATCAGCTATCCTGTAAAAGCAGAGCAAGTTAGCTGGATTATTTAAGACTGATATGGTTATCTCTTTCTATATGACGTGTTATGTGATAAACTGCATCAGTTTAATGCAAGTCCCATCTTGTAAGTGAAAACTATTTAGAATGTCGCCCTCTTTTCATAATGTTTGTGATTATAGTGCATTTTTATGTTTTTCATGTAATGTCTTCGCCGGTTTCGCTATAGTACTGTCATGGCTGCACAGTACCATTTCGGTGCAAGTTTCTTTTTTTGTATATAAGAAAGGTATACAGATAAGATTACTGTGATAGCAACGCAAGCTAGCTGTAATGTTTAAGACCTATCTGATTGTCACTGTGTATGTGATATTGCATTATGTGTTAAACTGCACCAGTTTAGTGCAAGTGTACATTGTAATGGAACACTATTTACGATGTTCAAGCTTTCTGGGATAAAGTTAACCCAACTGAAATCATGTTACCGATTTCTCACTTATATTGCAATGTTTTGTTCATGTTAAAAAGTGTACAAGTTCGATGTAGGTTCCGAGATAGAAGATGAAAAAACTGTGACATCAATTTACTGTGGATGGAGAATGCTTGAACCAGACTTATTGTCCACAAGACGAGTACTTAAGCTAATTGACCCTCTGCATTGTGCAGGAGTGCTCATGCAAACAATGCAAAGCTGTCTCTGTCTCTGCCACTTTTCGCAAAGTGCTGGATGCACGGGGAAACTGCTTGAAGCTCAATGCCTTTCTGAAGGTGCTCATTTTTTAGGGGCGAAGCCATAGAGAATGGCGAAGCTCCTTAAGGCGGCACCCGTTCGTCCCTCGTAGTCGTAGTCGTTGTGAGTAACCAGTCTTACGCTTTGACCTCCAAGGTGGTGCCGGTGGGAGATTTTCCTGTGCGTTGTTGAACAATAAAAAATTCGCAGCGTTAGCTAAAAGCCGACTTCTTCTGTCTCTCATTCCATTAGCAGCCATTCTTTACCTCCAAGGTAGTGCCTGGTGAGATTTCTCCTGTGCGTGAATAAACAATAAAAATTTTGTTCAAAACGCCGTTGATTGATGAAATAAACCAACGAAAGACGCCAGATGTTCTGTAAAAGCGAAACGAAAGAACGCCAGATGTTTCTAAAGCAAAACGAAAAGGCGCCAGCTGCTTAACGAAAGACGCCAGATGTTTTCTAAAGCAATGGTTTTCTAAACAATGAAAATTCACAGCGTACATGTAAAATTAAAGTGAGCTGCAAGTCGTCATAACTCATCGAACCTTTAGTATAAACACGCCCGATCTCACGTCGGTGATGATGTACTGGGCAGAATTCACGGAAGATTCACGGTTACCGATGAACCTCCGCAGCTTCGCCCACTCATCATCATTCACTCCGTGGATATGCTGTGATTTTTTACATGGAAGATTCCGTACAGTGTGTGAGTAGTTTGCCACGTAGCTGCCAGTCAAATGCCCACTGTCAGAATACTTGGGGCTCAGTTTCAGAAGTTGAAGTAGCTCAAGAAGGCAACTTTCTGGAGGGCCTGAGTAGGTGGGCCCTTGAGAACATCATAAGAAGAAATGCGCTCATACACTTGCAAAAGCTTCTCAGACGTCACAGCGGCTTATGTGTACTTGATATCCCAGATGACGCATATTCACTCCTGAAAACTCAATGAGAAAATAAGTATGCCATGACAGCTCTGATCCTAGGTGAATATTGTTACTTTGGCCTTGCGGCCGCACTGGAGCATTCCTTGAGGCTTGTGAAAAACATTCCAGGGTTGTTTCTCCACAGTAAATGTAGATGTTACAAAAGGTGTACTAGGTTGATGTGGGAAGTTGAAATGGCTCCAGCTACAGTTTGAAAAGAGCTTGATGTTTCAGGACCGGTTCGGTCCTTCCTCGGGGGTGACTGCGTGGTCATGGAAGCATCGCCGCGTCTTCTCTCACCATAGCTCCGGCCTTCCCTTCTCTGACATTTTGGAGGCCGTGAACGCATACTGGGGACATTGTTCCTAGCGAGCGGTTCACGTTTGCAGGTGTGTGCTGAATGTGCCAAGACTCGAGCAATAAGAGCTCCTTCCAGGATTCCTTCCTGTTTCTAGAACAGAAGCGCAGCCAAAGTCGATTTTATGGTCCATCAAATTGACTTTGACGGCGTTTCTGTTCTAGAAACAGAAATGAATCCGGGCAGGAGGCTCTTGCTCGAGTCTTGGCACATTCAGCACACACCTGCAAACGTGAACCGCTCGCTAGGAACAATGTCCCCAGTATGCGTTCACGGCCTTCGAAACGTCAGAGAAAGGGAAAGCCGGAGCCATGGTAAGAGAACAAGACTCAGTGATGCTTCATGACCAACGCAGTCATCTCCTGAGGAAGGGACCGAACCGGTCCCGAAACGTCGGGCTCTCTTCAAACTGTGGCTGGAGCCGTTTCAACTTTCTAAATCTTCTACCCAGCCAGACAGATTTCTGTCGAAATGTTACATTTAGCTGATGTAGCTCCCCAGATTCAAAGTAAAAGCTGTGACATCAGTTCATCGCGATAATTAAGTTATTTTTAAGATTGCTGTGTCGTCATTGTGTGTGAAATTTCATGTGAAGAAAACCGTTTGTTTTTGAAAGTCATATGCAGTGGTTAAAATAAATGCACATTGCTGTACTCCGTACTATCTGTCACTTCCTTGTTTGCTTGATATCTTAATTGCAGCATACTACGTTGTAAGAAAAGCCAGACAAGCTAATGCTACAGACGCATTAAACCTGGCAGGTACCATTTAAGGGGTTCATTATGGCGCGATCTTGTTTGCGTACTAAATAGAACGTTCGCTCTTGTCACGCGCAATAGTTGAGGCTGGCGTGCGGCGAGGACGAACGTTATATTATTAAGTCTTTCAGGCACTTAATGCATGTCCAATGAACGTCCATTAATTTCAACAGTTATAGTCCCACGGACGTCCGACGCACGCTAGTGCCGGCACCGTCGGACGTTCGACGGATTGCCAGTTTCTGCGCCTAAGGGTCCTATGGACGTCCATAGTTTAGCCGGCGGACTTCTGAGGATCTCCATCGGACATCCGTATGTCCAAAACTGGCATACCAGTGGATGTCCATCGGACTTTCAGTGCCCATTGGGAAGTAAGCATCATGACCATGGCCTCCGCGATTAGCTCCTCAACGCGTCGTTGCTACGCGTCCGTCCATTCGGCGCGTTTCCAATAGGAGAAGCGCAATTTGTAAACGCCTTAACACATCGCGAGGTGGTGACCTTAGCTATATTCTAAACACTATACCTTAGCCAAAGCGTCGGCCTCACTCATAACATCCATCCATACCAAAGAAAAATTACACCATCTCCGCTAAAGGGGACCATGAGGCGATGCGAAGCCGGAGCACTTGCACGATAGCGTTCCGTTGGCGTTCGTTGGGCATGCTACCGACTCGCGTCGTGGAACGCGAAGAGGGACGCTACGCGCGTCGTATCTTCCATCTAGCCTGGCCGTTAATTCTCACAGGGCGAGGGGAACCAACGCCACCTAGACAACTTAGGTGGCGTTGGGGGAACGCGGTCGACAGGCGGGCGAGAGGGGGGCAGCGTAGGAGAGGAGAGAGAAGGGGAGGGTACGCGCATGCGCTCGAGCTCATCGCGGCGTTGCACAGGAGAATTTCGGCATGTCTAGCCCGCGTTTCAGAGGAAGAGTGGAAAGGGGGAGGGGAGAGGGGTATGGGAGAGGGGAGGGGAGTGGGAAAGTGGAGAGGGGGAGGGGAGAGGGAAAGTGGAGAGGGTGAGTGGAGAGGAGGTGTGTGGAGAGGGTATGCGCATGCGCAGTAAGGGTGGTCACGCCGCACACCACCACCACCGGATTGAGCTCCGCCTTAAGATACTTCGCATCTAAAAATAGCTCTGCGACGCGCCGCCTGCCTGGCTTTAACACCGCGTTCGCCGCTTATGCTCGCCTCGAAAAAAATCGCGGACGGGCTACAGGGGAGACACGACGCGCGTTGCGTTTCCCTCTAGTCCGGTCGTGGTGTTCTATAATTCTTTACCATGCCGCGGGATGGCGACGTCAGCCCAAGTTCTGCGTCCAATCAGCGACGCTCTTCTGGCTGTCCCACCGCTTCTGATTACGCTATCACCGTTAAAGGGACACTAAAGAGCAAAACGATTTTTCTCGCATTAGTAAAGTAGTCTTCCACGATACGAAAAACACCACGCTTGCTGCGAGAAGACGGTTAATAAGCGAGAAAACGCGCAAAAAGAAAATACAGGTGGCGACGCCGCCTTGGAATTCCCGCACCATTTGCCGTGACGTCACATAGTTTGGTGGCGCCTGCTTGGGCCTACGTAGTTCCTAATCGGTTAAATCAAAGTACATTGTCCTCTGAGGGGGCCAGAGACTTGACATAACGAGTTTGTAGAAATTTCGTAGAGCCATTGGCACCAAAATACGTTAAATGCTCTTTTAAATCCTTTACGTCACGAATTACAAAGTTCGGCGCGAAATTTAAGAATGAAACTTTGAATTTTGTTTTCTCCTCTAATAAAACCTATGGTGGTGAAATAAACTACACGAGACTTCTCCGAGCACACCTTATCAATCTAAAACCAATTCATTGTTTCTCTTTAGCGTCCCTTCAAAGGGGCCAAGACACCCAATTTTGATCATAATCTGTGTTATGTGGATTAATCTTGTGCATTCACGAATAAGCTGGCGAAATTTAGAGCATTTGGCCGAGCCCTTAATTTATAATTGAATATTTTTAAACACGCAAGCGGCCCGAGAGTCATCCAACACTGGTGCACTCGCGAGCCGGGACGTAACAAGCACCTAGCTGTGCAAGCGTCTACATTGCGGCGAACGATATTGTTCCGTGGTCAGCTGCACGTGATATCGAGATATTTTAGCTTTCTTCAGCTTGGCACTGAAACTTAACGATTGCCGCGGCTTCAACTTTGGTAGAAGACGACAGCTCCGTTCCGTGCTGAACATGACGTCACACGCGCCATAGCAAAATGGTGTTCGCCGGTGGAGGGCGGGGTTTACCGCCCGCGACTTACTGAAACATTTACGGCCAAACTTTGAAATGTGTATAGGCTTAATAGACCCTCTACTCTAGTTTTCGCGGAAAACCACACATGTTTGGGCGACCGTGTCATGGTCCCTTTAGTTTCTGCAGCTAACAAGGGTTTGTTCATCCTTGGTCGGACCGGGATAGAGATGTACCACCAGGCGTAAACGTGGGTGCATCCACATGAAACGGCGCTATAGCTGCCAAACACCAACAGACATTGTGCAAGCTTTCTTACATCAATGTACAGTAAACATTAAATACTTTATAAGTACACGCTTTACTTTCGTGTTATACCGATTCCTATGATGGTATTTCGTGATGGATTCGTTAAATGCCAGCCTCATTCACATGTGAACGGCATGTTTTAATATTTTTCTTCTTCTCTGTGAAACTTAAATGGGCAATCTAACATCAAAATTTCGCTTGGTCGGTGTGAGAAAAGAAAGGGACTGCTGTCCCTGCTAATAACAAGTGCTGCATAGCTAAGAGCTTAGCTACAACGTAGAGGTCTCTGTGTGGAGGCGTTAACTAAATACGCTGCCCTGAAAAGGGCAAGGGTTACCGAAAAAAAAAGTAACGCGCCTTACTTCTGCCGTCACTTCATGTTAGAAATTGATAAGGCGTCTTTGCTACAGGAACCCACAATAACAATTTTATAATGCTTATATTTATATTTGACAAGCTTGTGGTACAAACACGAAATAAACTAGAATAATTTTCACAAGTGTATCGACCTTAGCAATATTATAGTGGCCTAAAGTCCTTGTGCATATGATGGCTTCTAACTCCGTGGCACATGGTGAAGCCATTTTGTTACATCTAAAAAAAAAAACGAATTAGAGCAGAGCTCTTACGGTCAGGTTGCCATGTGTTGTAGACAGAAAACCGTGAGCCGCATTCTGCACAGATGGCCGACAAGAGATGCCCAGCAGCGCTGCCAGCCTTGAGCGGCTTAGTGCACACTAAAAGAATTTCCTTAGAATCTACGAACAAAATGTTCGTAAATTTAAGGATGCTGCCCTTTTATTCCAACACGGCAAAAACTTACCTAAATGCCAACCGACATGTCAGTTTTTTCAACACAGAAAGAGTCCTTGTTTAATGTGCCACTTAAAAGTCGTAAAAGTTGGCTTCCATTTCTAATTAATTTCTAATTAAGTTCTAAGTAATGTTGTGGCTTGCTTTCAAGTTATTTCCAACCAAAGAACCCTCGTCGTTACCAGGCTACTTTTTAGGCAAGGTGCTTTGGCGGAAAGCAGGGGAACGTTATAATATATTATATATATATATATATATATAATATATATATATATATATTATATATATTATATATATATATATATTGTGACGCAACGGTTAACGCGACCTTTATTAGGCCCTGAAGGCACGGTGAAGCGACCACACCCGAGGCACAGATCTCACAATCAAGCAGCGTTCCCACCACGATGAAGATGACGAACACTCATGATGATGAACATGCATGAAGAGGGTAGATGTGTATAATGAACGCCCACAATAACTCCCCTCACGCGAGACCGGTCATCCTGACCGCAGTTTAAAGAGAAGAAGAACGCCTTGTGAAAGGCTTCATGCGCGATACGGGACTATCTCTGCGGCCGGCAGCGGCGGTCCCTGGAAGGAAGAACAACGGGTGCCACGCGATAGTTCACGGGAGACGTTTGCTCCAAGACCGGTAGGGGCCAATAAAGCGTAACTGAAATTTCTCGCACAAGCCAGGAGTGCGAACGGGTGTAAGAAGGAGCACTTCATCGCCAGGGCTGAAGGACACGGCGCGATGAGATGCATCATATCAAGCTTGCGGCTGTTGGCCTTGCTTCAGTGTTGACGCGGGTCAGCTGGCGGCAATGAAGCAGCCGGGACACGTATTCTTCATGGTGGATGGAGATGGTTAACAGGCGCAGAGAAGAAGGAAACGTCGAGGAAAGAAAGAAGAGGGGAAACGACCATGGACGAGATAGACGGGGAGTAACCGGTTGTACGCTGTACGGAGGATTGTACGCGAAAGCAAATGGCAAAATTGCGTCCCAGTTTCTGTGATCCGGTTGGATATACTGGCTATCATGTCTGAGAGCGTGCGATGAAACCGTTCAGTCAGCCCGAGTTTGGGGGTAATTGGAGCTGTTGGTGGGTGGTGCGGATGCCTTGAGCACTTCGTCAACGAGTTGTGAAAGGAATACCTTTCCACGGTCGCTCAGGATAACACGAGGAGCACCGTGACGAAGGATTAGGGCTCGGGAGCAAAAATCAGCAACTTCGGAAGTGATGCAAGCACGGAAGCTGTTTCGGCGTAGCGTGTCAGATGGTCGACAGCTGTAACGATTCATCGATTACCGGTGACTGTCATAGGAAGCGGACCGTACAGATCGATGCAACTACCTCAAATGGTTCAGCGGACACGGGAGTGGTGTAGTTGTCCGCTTTGAACTGATGTGGGGAGCTTTCGACGCTGACAAAGCGTGCACGAAGCAACGTACTTCGCTAACTGTGGACAAGCCCGGCCAGTAGTAGTGACATCTGATGCGATCGTACGTTTTCTGAAATCCCAAGTGTCCAGCGGTCATGTCTCGTGGTATGCCTTGAGGATTTGAGCGCGAAGAGAGCGAGGGAGAACGGGCACCCAGCGTTGACCGTCAGGTGGTAGCTATGGTGGTACAGGACGCAGTTGGTCGAGCTGAATTGCGTCAGCTGTCGACGAGACGGGCGTTAGGGGGCCGAGAAGTCCGTCAAGGCGGTCATAAGGCGGCGACAGTAAGGATCGGCGCGTTGGTGAGATAACAATGAACCACACTCGTTCGAATAAGTCGGGCTCATAGTAGCTAAGCATGGAAACGTGTGGAGAAGGGACGGCCAACGAGAGCTCGTCGCGTGCGTAGTGGTGGTGCCGTATATGTTCCGAAGGAAGCGGGCAGCGCGAAAGTGCGTCGGCGTCTTGGTGTTTTTTCCCGACTTGTATGTATACTGAAGTATTCTTGCAAACGAAGAATCCAGCGAAAGGCGGCCAGACAAGTTCTTGAGTGTCGAGAGCCAGCACAAGGCGTGATGGTCTGTAACCACAGTAAAGTGGCGGCCGTGAAGGTAAGGTCGAAACTTCTGTACAGACCAAACGACGGCTAGGCACTCCTGCTCGGTGATGGTATAATTCTTTTCGGCGGGTGTCAGTACACGGCTGGCGTATGAGACGACCCTCTCGCGTGAACACTTGTCTCTCTGTAGCAGAATACCACCAATGCCATGACCACTAGCGTCCGTGTGCAGGAGTGTAGGTGCGGTTTCGTCGAAATGGCAAAGAACTGGTTCGGACGTGAGGGCACACTTCAGATGAACAAACGCCGATTCACATTCAGGAGACCACACAAAGGGAACGCCGGAGCCGAGCAGCTTGTGCAAAGGCGAAGCGATTGAGGCGAAGTCTCGAATGAATCGACGAAAATAGGAGGCGAGGCCGAGAAAACTGCGCAAATCTTTGGCTTTTGCAGGACGCGGGAAGTGTTGGACAGCGGAAATCTTGTCTGGATCAGGACGAATGCCGTCCTTGCTTACGATGTGACCTAACACTTTAATTGTCTTGCTCGCAAAGCGGCACTTCTTGGTGTTCAGCTGAAGGCCTGCGTTGGCAAGACACGTGAGAACTTCGTCCAGACGTTGCAAATGCTGATGGAATGTTGATGAGAAAATAACTATATCGTCCAAATAGCACAAGCAAGTTTTCCATTTCAGGCCTCGCAAAACGGTGTCAATCATTCGCTCGAATGTTGCTGGAGCATTGCAAAGGCCGAATGGCATGACGTTGAATTCGTAGAGCCCATCTGGTGTTGAAAATGCTGTCTTTTCTTTGTCGTCCTCGTGCATGGGTATCTGCCAATAGCCCGAACGCAGGTCTAGACTTGAGAAGTACTCGGCACCCTGTAGTGAATCCAAGGCATCGTCTATGCGCGGCATGGGGTAGACATCCTTGCGGGTGATCTTATTAAGTGCCCGGTAGTCTACGCAAAATCGCACGGAGCCATCTTTTTTCCGTACTAAAACAACGGGAGATGACCAAGGACTCGCTGAGGGACGTATGATGTTCCGTTGCAACATATCGGCGACATTTTCTTCAATGACCTTCCTCTCGGATGAAGAGACGCGATATGGTCGACGGCGTACGATAGAAGTGCCATCCGTCTCGATCCGATGCGTGATAATGGACGTTTGTCCCAAAGAGGAGGATGAGCATCAAACGATGTCGCATGTTTCTGTAGCAAGGCAAGCAACTCATCTGACTGCGATGAGGTCAGGTCGGGACTGATAGTCGCAGCGAGAGCAGAAATGCATGGGGAACGTGCAACAGAAGTAGGGTCAGAGGACGCCGGCACGAGCGGAACAACAGAGAGAGGCTGGGATTCCGTGACGCAAGCCATTGTGGTGCCTTTAGGGATGAGAATCTTCTCGGACGTCTGGTTTGTAGCGTAGAGAAGTCCGCAGCCATCGTGGAACCGCACTAGCCCTGACGCAAAGGCTATCCCTCTTGCGAGACAGCGTGCAGACGGTAGGACAAGCACGTCACCATAGTCGATCACGTCAGAGGCGATGGTAACTATTCGTTGATGACCAGGTGGTAGCTCGGTATCCTGCACAGCGAGCAAGCGAAGTGGCTTGTCATCCGCAGAAAGGGCATAGTCAGTTTCCGTCATGTGAAGAACACGTTCTCGACAGCAGATGGAAGCGTTTGCCGTAGACAGAAAATCCCACCCCAATATCATCTGGTGGGCACACGAACTCAGCACGGCGAACTGTACGTAATGGAGGAGTCCATCAATGAAAACACGAGCGGTGCACATGGCGGAAGGTTGAATGACGTCCCCTTGAGCAGCGAACAATGTAGGTCCATCATAAGGGGTGGTGACTTTCCGGAGACGGGAACACAAAGAACGATCAATAACCGATAAACAAGCACCAGTGTCTATCAAAGCGTCCACGTATACACCCTCTACTAAAACAGATACCATATTATATGGACGCACTGGAGGAATTTCTGTCTTGTCGTTCAATGCAGCTTTTCCTCCAAAAGCTGCATGGTTAGTTTTCCGGGCGATGGTCGGTGAACTGCGAGACAGGTCGCAGTGGTGACGTAGAGCGGCGAAGGGGCGACGGTGAGCGGCGTCTAGTGGGGCGGTAAGTTGGTGCCGTCTCGGATGTTGCAGTTGGCGATGGAGAGCGACGTGGCGGCGGAGCGTAAGAACGGCGTTGAAAAGTGGCCCCGGCGGCACCATCATCCCGTTCGTAGGCGTCGAATCCACGGCGCTCGTCCTGCTGACGCTTACGACAAAAGCGTGCAATGTGGCCACGATACCCGCAGTAATAACAGACCGGACGAGGCGATCGCCATGGTGGGTGAAAGGGCTGGCTAGGCGCACTCGGTGTCATCGAAGCCAGGTGGGCAGGCGTCGAGTGTGCAGACATCGATTGCACAACACCTGGTGAACCAGCGACGACTTGTGCGTACGTTGGTTGGAGTCGAGGGGTCATAGAGTCCACATACGCTGGAGCGGCCATGGACGCCAACTCCTCCTTGATCACGTCGCGCAAAAGAGTGCTGGAGGCGTGAGGTGGACTCGGGGTCGCTGATAGGCCAAGAGATTGTAGCTCTTCCCGTATGATCGCGCGGATCATAGCACGCAACGAGGGATCGGCGGTGGCGGTGTTGTCAGGGATGTCCGGCGGCAACCGCTGGGACTCGAGTTCCTCTAGGCGTTGGCACGTGGCAACAACGTCGGCGACTGTTGTCGGGTTCTGAATGGCCAACGCATTGAAGGCGATTGTGCCGATGCCTTTCAGCAGATGGCGAACCCTCTCTGATTCGGTCATGGAGGTGTTGAAACGGCGGCAAAGAGCAAGCACATCCTCAATGTATGAGGTGTAGGATTCGCCAAGTCGTTGCTTGCGAGCGTCCAAGGTCTTCTTTGCGAGGGCAGAACGAACTGCGGGAGTGCCGAAAATTTGGCGAAGCCGTTGCTTGAAATGGGTCCAGTCCGTGAAATCAATTTCGTGATTAAAATACCACGTTTTCGCCACGTCCGTGAGGTAGAAAGAAACGGCGAAGCTTGGCCGGATCATCCCAGTTGTTGGTTGAACTCACACGGTCGTAGTGGTCCAACCAATCCTCCACATCTTCACCTCGAAGTCCGGCGAACATGGGGGGATCACGCTGGTGCCCACTGATAATCCATGGTGGATAGGCCGCGGTAGTCGGGGCAGTGGCGGTAGATGCAGGTGCGCCGGTTGGCTCGTCCTGAGGCATGGTACCGGACACCTGGTACAGACGGCGACCTGAGCGGAGCTCCAGGAGGTAGAGCAGGATGGGAGGGAAGGAAGATCGCTAGCAGCCCTCCACCACTTGTGACGCAACGGTTAACGCGACCTTTATTAGGCCCTGAAGGCACGGTGAAGCGACCACACCCGAGGCACAGATCTCACAATCAAGCAGCGTTCCCACCACCGATGAAGATGACGAACACTCATGATGATGAACATGCATGAAGAGGGTAGATGTGTCTAATGAACGCCCACAATATATATATATATATATATATATATATATGTAAAGGAAGAGAACAGAGACAACGCCCGTACGCTAGGCCGGCTGTTCTATTCTGACGCTTCGTCCTTCTTTTCTTCTCTTCTTCCCGCTAGCCGAGCATCAGGCCCAAGTTACGTTGGCGCTTATCGTCATTACACTCGGCCACGACTGCGAATGAGCAAAGCTCCCGAAGATGACTCTGGTGGTCGGTGCTGGCTCTGTCGCTGTGGACGCTGGGGCTTGGCTTTACTCTTTGCCGATGATGGCTCTGGTGGACGACATTGGCTGTGCCGCGGCGGTCGTCCTCGGCCACGCTGCGATTTTTCTTGGAAAGTTGCCTCATTCTCCTCTGGCGGACAAAATTGGCGGCTTCGTTGTAGTCGTAGTTCCCGGTCGTGATGATACTTCACCTGAAATTTCTTTAGCGCCGGTTCTGGCGGGCGGCCTTGACTACTTCGACATGGTCGCAGGGCCACCCCAAAGTGCTGAGCTTTGTCCCGTCGCCGTTCTGAAAATAGCGGAACACGCGGAACTGATGAAGACACAAGATGCGCAAATTGCGGAAGTGTCGAGTAGCGGATTACTTGGAATTGACTGCACTCTTCACGGTTGGTCGAGCTGCACCAAGGTGTACAGCGAGGCTTCTGCGTCAGCGAGTGCGGTATTTCCCGAGGTGAGCTGCGACGCAGCTCATGGTCTTGCAGCATTGTCGCTGTAGTGCTCTTGAAGGTGGTCGAGCTGGGGGTCTTGATGTGCCGCGTGCATTCCAGCTGTCCCGCTCGAAAGCAGTGTTGCCAGCAGGAGATTTGGTCTGGCCGGACCAGTCATCGATGACTGTCACCTCAACCGGGATAGGCACCTCTATGGAGACATCGTTCAGTAAATGATGAGCGTCCGCGCGCTCGTCCAATAACTGCGGCGTTTGGACATATGGCTGAGACTGGTCAGGGCCGATCTTGTTGGCATCACTGGAGAGGTCTACTTTGTGGAGCGGTCCAGCGTAGGCCTTGCTGTTACAGGCATTCGTACACTGGAGAGGTCCGTGGATTCGTGGCTCGTCCTGCACGACAGGGGCCAACGCCTCCATGTGCCCAAGTGCTGTCGAGCTTGGAGGCGGCATCGCCAACTGCTCTGTCTTCAGGTTGGTGTTGTAGTCTGTCATGGGGCTGGAGGGAACTGATGAATCATCGACGTGTCGGCCGAAATGAGCTCTACCTCCGAGAGTGGGCACGTTGTTTACCATGGGCACAACTGCGCCGTGACCTTCACGATCTCGGTCACCGAGAGAGGGCAGGATGGTGGGGGCCCGAGCGACACCGTCGGGATTGTGCGTCTCACAGCTCTCATCCGCGGTAGACAGCGGGTCGGTAGGCAGGGGTCGTCGGCATCAAAAAGCGGGCGAAAGAGATTCGTCAACTTCGCACACCACTCCGACCACGATCGCTGCCGGACGCCTTCGTAGGCATGCCATGCCTTGGCGGCATCGCGAAGGTGGTCGATGGCAATCAGCCATTTTTGATGGTCCGACCGTGGTGGGTGCCGAGCGAGTTGATGGACTCAACCCACCCGAAGACGTCCTGGAAGCCGCGGAACACCAGCACTGCCCAAACAGCCGAAGATGGTGAAGCGGCAGGCAAGAACCCGGAGTTCAACGACGTCACGCCGTGGTGTTGACGACAGAGTTCCATGAGGACACGCAAGAGTTCCGCGCCTTTGTCGGTTGAGGCGCCCGAGGAGCCATGGATGGTGTCCATGGTGTACGCGGTGGTCCCGGTCCTCAGAGCGGCTGAATGCATGGTCAAGGACGCGTGGACGGCGTCTCTTGGATACTCAGATCTAGTCAGAGTCCTGGGCACGGGATCCTTGCCATTGGAAGCGTCAACCGCGTTCCGAGGCCCCGAACCCGTGCGATGTCAAGTTGTGAATTGGTACTGCGGCGTCGATGAAGGGGTCTTGAGCCGCCGAGGAGGCCTGGACGCCGTCCACGGACGGTGCCTGAAGCGCCGACAGATTGGCAGGTGGTGACGAGGAGGCATGTGCGCCGTCCCTGAGCGAGAGGAGCCCGTGCTCATTGTTGCCGTGAAGTAGTACGTCACCGGACAAGTAGTTACCCGGAACCACAATGGAGGCCTGGACGCCGTCCGCTGGTGGTGGGATGGATGCTTGCCGCGGTGGTCTACTTGCGGGTTCCATCAGCGAGGAAGCGTGACGGCGTTCCTCTGGAAGACGCGTTACCTCAAGCTAACAACTGGGGTCCGCCAAAGCCTTTTGACGAATGCGCCATTGTAAGGAAGAATAGAACAGCCGGCCTAGCGAGCAGGCGTTGTCTTTGTTCTCTTCTTCCTTACAATAATATATTCACCCTGTGCATGGTTTCTCATCGTTAATGGCATTTTTAGTTGCGAAGCATCTTATGGCGGGGCTCAAACTGTGTGCGGCGTGACCACCCTTACTGCGCATGCGCAAATCCTCTCCACAGACCTCCTCCCCACTCTTCCTTTCCCCCTCTCCTCCTCTGTCCACTCCCCCCTGAAACGCGGGCTCGACATGCCGAAACGCTGCTTCGCATCGCCTCATGGCCCCCTTTAGCGGGAGATGGTGTGCCCCTCTCCTGCGCAACGCCGCGATGAGCGCATGCGCGTCTCTTCCCCCTCTCCCTCCTCTCCTTCGCTCCCCCCCCTGCGCGCCTGACGACCGCGTTCCCCGCTCGCCCTGAAAGAATTAACGGCCAGGCTAGAGGGAAGACACGACGCGCGTACAGTTCCTCTTCGGGTTCCACGACGCGAGGTCGGTAGCATGCCCAACGAACGCCAACGGAACGCGATCGTGCAAGTGCTCCGGCTTCGCATCGCCTCATGGTCCCCTTTAGCGGGAGATGTTGTAATTTTTAAAGTGCAGAGCGCTTTAGAGGCCAGGGCTGTCGTCATCGTATGCAGTCGTCGTCTCATGTCACTTCGCGTCACGTATAGGCGAAGCCATGTATAGCACAGCCATGTATATAGCATAGCCATGTGTGGGTGAGAAAACGAAGTGAAGTTGAGTGAGGTTTTCATGTTACCACCTGTCACTTAGGTTCGTCATACACTCACATCATCATCACCATCATCAACAGTCACATCAGGCAATACCAATTTTGGTGTATGACAAGCTAGCGAAACGGCCGCGAATGCACCATGAGCGTGACATATAAATCATGACATACATGACATGCATATCATGGTTTTCATGTTACCACCTGTCATTCATGTTCGTCATACAGGCGCGTCGCCTGTATGATATACATATCAGTCTAGCGAAACGGCCGCGAGGGCACCATGAGCTTGGTATGTAAATCAGTCGTACATGACTTGCATGTCATGATTTTCATGTTACCACCTCTCATTTACGTTCATGCAGTCGCGTCGAGTAATACCAGTTTTGATGTATATCAGTCTAGCGAAACGGCCACGAGTGCGCCATGAGCATGGCATGTAAATCATGCCATGCATGTCACGACTTTCATGTCACCACCTCTCATTTACGTTCGTCATGCAGTCGCGTCGTGCAATACCAGTTTTGGTGCATATCAATCTAGCGAAAAGGCCACGAGTGCGCCATGAGCAAGACATGTCAATCATGTCGTACATATCATACGTGTCATTATTTTCATGTTACCACCTCTCATTTACGTTCGTCATACAGTCGCGTCGCGCAATACCACTTTTGGTGTATATCAGTCTAGCGAAACGGCCACGAGTGCGCCATGAGCATGGCATGTAAACCATGTCGTACATGCCACGCATGTCATAACTTTCATGTTACCACCTCTCATTTACGTTCGTCATACAGTCGCGTCACGCAATACCAATTTTGGTGTATATCATGCTAGCGAAGCGGCCGCGAATGCATATGAGCATGGCGTGTAAATCATGACATACATGTCATGATTTTCGTGGTACCAACTATTATTCCATGTTCTTCAGACAGTCACATCGCGCAATGCCAATTTTGGTGTATATCAATCTAGCGAAACAACCGCGAGCGCACCCATGAGCGTGGTATGTAAATCATGTCGTACATGACTTGCATGTCATGATTTTCATGTTGCCACCTCTCATTTACGTTCGTCATACAGTCGTGTCGCGCAATACCAATTTTGGTGTATATCAGTCCAGCGAAACAGCCACGAGTGCGCCATGAGCATGGCATATAAATCATGACATACATGACATGCATGTCATGGTTTTCATGTTACCACCTGTTATTCATGTCGCACAATACCAAGTTTGGTGTATATCAATTTAGCGAAACGGCCGCGAGTGCGCCATGAGCGTGGCATGTAAACCATGTCGTACATGGCATGCATGTCATGATTTTCATGTTACCACGTGTCACTTATGTTTGTCATACAGAAATGTCTCCTCATACCAGTTTTCGTATATATCCATTCATTTAAACGGCCGCGAGCGCCCCGAGACCATGTCACGTAAATCATGCTGCACATGACATGCGGGTCATGAGTTTCATGTCAGGACCTGTCATTATGTTTTTCATGGACTCTTGTCACGCCATACCAATTTTGGTATATATGAAACTAGCGGTACGGCCGCAAGAGCCCCAGGCCGTGGAATGTAAATCATGCTGTTCATGACATGCATGTCATGATTTTTGCTATGACCTGTCATTTGTTCGTAAAGGTCATGTTATGCCACACCAATTTTGGTATACATCCGATTAACGAAACGGCCAGGAGAGCACAAAGTCGTAGGCGGCTAGATAGATAGATAGATAGATAGATAGATAGATAGATAGATAGATATAGATAGATAGATAGATAGATAGATAGATAGATAGATAGATAGATAGATAGATAGATAGATAGATAGATAGATACGCTCAAAATCGCAGAAGTTCGCTAAGAACTGCTTCGCATTTAAAAAAGTGGGGTTAGCGATTGACGCTTCGCGATGAGCCTGTACTGGTGTGCTTTTTGTTCTTTTCCCTCGCTATTTATGATCCTTCCGATAACGGACCGTTTTGTGTGCATGTATGAGTGTGTTCTTGGTGCGTTTCAAAGCCGCTAGACTAGGCTCGCGTCATGAAGGAAGCAGAGTAACGTAGCGAGGGTAGAGCGAGGGCAGAGCGGCGACGATCGTCACAGCCTGCGAGATGCAGCGCGCCCTGAAGCGTCGCACAAGGGTAGGGCATAAAGAGAGAGGTAGGAGGGTGAAGGGGAAAAAAAGAGGAGGATGGTCGCACTCTGCTCGCGTGTCCCTCGGCAGCAGAAACCCGCGGCGCGGGCCGCCCCCAAGGAGAGGAGTAGTCAAGCAGGTCGGCAGGGGAGAGAAGGATGCCAGCAGCATCACGTGACGGGCGCACGGGTGCGGGAGAAGTCAGCGCCGCAGGAATGTAAACAAACAGGAGACAGCTAAATACGGGCCTCAAAGGCGCGTAAACAGATCGGCGGCGCCGAAAAAATCCAGCAGAGCATAACACGCCTGCAAGTGCAAGAAGTGCAGTGCGCGAGTCACACAGGACGTTTTGTGTGCATGTGCGAGTGTGTTCTTGGCGCGTTTCAAAGCCGCTAGACTAGGCTCGCGTCATGAAGGAAGCAGAGTAACGTAGCGAGGGCAGAGCGGTGACGATCGTCACAGCCTGCGATGCAGCGCGTCCTGAAGCGTCGCACAGGGCAGGCGGACAAGGTCAACAAGGTGGTGGTGGTAGTGGTTTGAAGAGGAAAAGGCGCCTAATTTCTGCAGCCCGGTCGGGAGCACGGCGCAGCGCCTCAACCAGGTACCGAAAGAGTAGGATAAAGAAGGGGGGAAGAGTGAGAACAGAAAACGCAAGGAGGAGTCTGCACTCCGTAACTCAGTTCAAATCACCCGCCTCGCTCGAGCCAATCACGTCAAGCCAAAGACGTGCGTGCGAGACCACACACACACAAAAAAAGACAATTTTCGACAAAACAGATCCTGCCACAACAAAATTGCTCCGTGCTTGTATACTTATAATGTTTGTTGATATCACGCGGGGTCATCATTGCTGTCAGTTGATAATTAGAGATATAAAGCAACTAAATTCAAATCACCCGCCGCGCGAGAGCCAATCCCTTCAAACCAAAACCACGCGTGCGGGACCACGTTCAGCGCGAAAAAAAATGTACCGGCGTGGGGAATCGAAGGTGGTGCCGTGATAAGTTCGTTCCGCGCTTGTATATTTGCGGTGTTTATTGATATTATGTGTGGCAATCATCATTGTGAGTCGTCGACTGGAAGTGTATCGCGTGTGGGATGGAATGGGCGGCCAAAGGTGTGTCAAGATTTTGTGTGTGTTCTGTGGTGTGTCGTCGTAGCCTCAACGGGCTCGTCGCTTTGTCTGCGCGCTCAGCGCTGCGTGATCGGCGTGCTTTCCACGTTTCTTGACTACGCACGGTTATTGCGTGGTTCAGTCGAGTGCATCTACTCAGACAGTCATCCGCCCAGTGCCTTGTCTGACGACGACGGCGACTGTAAAGCACAAGCGTACGCCTCAGCGGATGCCTAGGTGAGTTCAACTCGCCAAATTGCGTAACTATGTGATCTTATTGTGTGACGACATTTATGCAGGTAAGGCAGCCCGGATGGCGTGTTCACACAGCAGTGATGATGTACGAGAAAAGTTGTCTGATAGGCAAGTATGGATTCTGCCACAGGTAGTACCTGCTTTTCTGTGATGTTTTGTTATACACTTCTAGTAGTTGCTCTATTTGTGTCATTTAAGCCTGGTGCTGTTTGATGTCAGTGCGCGTTAAAGAAAACCAGATCCCCAAAATTTCCGGAGCCCCTCCGCTACGGCGTGTCTCATAATCATATCGTGGTTTGGTACGTAAAACCCCAAATGTTAATATCGCGAGGTCATCGCTTGAACCGATTGTTCAATCGCCTGCCGCCATAAAAATTCGCCTGCTTTTAAACGCACTGGTCGCCTCGTACATTTTCTGTGAATAAAATGCAACGGTAATAATGAACTAACGTGCAAATCAACTACATTGCAGTACACGGGGACGCAGATAGACACAAAACGCTTGTCAAGCTGCTCAGAAGCGTATGTATCGCTGGTTGCGTCACCATCTACTGTGCTGCGCTTGACTAATCCATGACAAATAGCATAATTCTTCTATGGTGAGGATTTCAACCTGGCTGCGCAAGGTTTATTTTTCATTTTTATTCATATACCCTAAAGGCCCATTTGGGCATTACATAGGGGGTTTTGCTTCAGTTATATGAACAAACTTGCAAATAAGACCATTGGTAATATACACTGAAAAGTAAACAATATAAAACTTACTACTATTAATACAGGTTGGGGCGCGTAGCACTTATTTCAGGGGTCTCGAACTCGCTTCAGCCGCAGGGCCGCAGTCGCGAAATTTTTCAGTCTCCCGCAGGGCGGGGACAGTGAAAAACTGCGAGGGGAAAAGATGGGGAGGGGGAGGGGCATGAAAAAAATCACAGCATATCCACGGGGTGAATGAATGAGTGGGGCGAAGCTACGGAGGAATCATCTGTAAAACCGTGAAACTCTTCCGTGAAATGCGCCCAGTACATAATAAAGAGTGGTGAGACATCGTGTATATATAAACATCAAACTTTTATTGTACTGTTGGTTTACGTGGTCCCTTCCTTATCATTGTGATCGGTGAAATGCAAGGAAGAAGTCCGCTCCCGAGCGAAAGAGCGACAAGAGCGACGCATTCCCCGCTCGCCCTCTGCGAATTAAAGGCAAGGCTAGAGGGAAGACAGGACGCGCGTTCCACGACGCGAGGTCGGTAGCATGCCCAACGAAAGCCAACGGAACGCGATCGGCAAGTGCTCCGGCTTCGCATCGCCTCATGGTTCCATTTAGCGTCCCAAAACCAAACATATTGCTCAAGGTGTGCCTTGCGTTTTTCGTAGAAATAATTTCTTATCATGTACATTAAGACGAAAAGTTGAAAGCTCACTAGAGTGTATCGCCCGCAAAGTATGTCTTTTAGTGTGATTTAACTCTCGTACGGCAGCGTCCTCGCGCCGTTGCCGGTCCACCTCGCCCGTTGACGATCGGGCGAGGTGGCTACATATAACTACTATACTACACTTTAAGAAAAACATCTGGCGTTCTTTCGTTTGCTTTTACAAAACATCTGGCGTCTTTCGTTGGTGTATTCATCAATCAACGGCGTTTTGAACAAAATTTTTATTGTTTAATCACGACAGGAGAAATCTCACAGGCACTACCTTGGAGGTAAACAATGGCTGCTAATGGCAATGAGAGACAGAAGAAGTCGGCTTTTAGCTAACACTTACACTTCTACTTCTACTAACGTTTCCTACTGGAACATGCCAATGGCTGCTAATGGGGAATGAGAGACAGAAGAATTCGGCTTTTAGTTAAACGCGCACGCTGCGAATTTTTTATTGTTCAACAACGCACAGGAGAAATCTCCACCGGCACCACCTTGGAGGTCAAAGCGTAAGACTTGTTACTCACTACTACGAGCACGACGACTACGAGGGACGAACGGGTGCCGCCTTAAGGAGCTTCGCCCCTAAAAAATTGTCAACTAACGTTGCCATTTCAAAGACGGCCTTTCCAATATACCATATTGTTGACGATGGAAACGCGTTTATTTAAGAATGGCCACGAACCCAACTTCCGAGCGGCACGCCTACCGGCCCGAACATCGGAGTGACCCGCCTGTGCGCAGCTTGATCTGCCTACCACGCGTCGGCCTCGGTCATGATCTCACCGGCCTCCCTTTCATCTCTACCACTGGAAAGCCGGCGTGGCCGACGGAGGTGAGGTCGCTGGACGTACGGCTTTTCACAAAAGTATACCCTGCACCTGCACCACAATTGTGACGATTGAACGCGTTATTACAGAATGTAAAATGAATGCAGATGTACAGGTCGGAGCGAAAAACAGTTCACCGAGCCGCTCGCGAGCAAGTGCAGCTCGTTCTCGTTTCTTCATCTACTCTCCGATAGCGTGTTTAACTATATTTGTCATTTCTAAAGGAGATTTGATGTCAGGTTTTGAGAAACATATCGACCATACGTAGACGGTTTTACATAAGACACATGGGCACGGCCACAAATGCTGTTTAAATCAGTTTTTTTTTTTTTTTATAGCGACGTGATGAACAAGGTCACATAACGTCGAATGCACCAACCCAACGTTTTCATGCGCACGCGTACGTAGCACTGTTTGCTTAGTTCAAGATACAAAACAGCAAAGTTAACAGCCCAATACGTGGGGCACCAAAAACCATCAGTAAATATGCTATAGAAGGACCGAAATCGATACACCGATAGTGAAGTATCAAGTTTTCATTTCACCGTTGTTTAAGTGTATGGTAACCAATGGGTGTGCTTTACGAAAAAATGCTAGATCAGTCTAGCCCGAGTTGTCAGGAGCGTATTTATTAAATAAATGAAAGGAAATATCGGACAAGGACAGCCATATGCAGGTGGGCCGCTGGCTAGAGATATACGGGCCATATGTTTGAGAACATTGATTTAGTTCTGCAGAAAACTTACAAGAAGGCAATGCATTTGACTGAATCATATTATGTGCTGGTAGTAACAGTAAGTGTGCATATAACTGCAAGCTTAATTGGAAGTAGTACAGCATGTCTATATAAATTATAATTGACAGACGTGTGTGTCAGTTCAACTAAGCTTATTAAGGTAGCGTATGCTCGCTTGTTGCTGTGTTTGCCTGGGAAGAAACGTGTCGATTATTAGTCCTGCCATTACATATTTTTTGATGAACTAAACATGTTCTCTCTAATACCAATTTATTTAATAGAGGAGTAGCACATTGCAAAAACTTCTTATCACAAGTGGCTTGGGATGTGATGGTGTATCAGAACATTACTGATCTTGTGGTACCGTAGTTTTCGCTTTCCTTTGTACTTTGCTAAAGAAGCATGAAGCCAGAAGTGGGGTCTTATTTGTGTATAAAAAACCAAGATGTATCAATCAGGGAAAGGGATGACAGTGCTGCTTTAGTTTATGCAGTTATAAATTGAAGAATGTCATTTCTGATATGTTTACATGTTTTCTGATCACAGAATTCTGGACAGTGTGGTCTGATTTTGTGCGTGCCAAGCACTACGAAATTGAACAGACGAAACAAGGGCACTGGATCAAGGGCTACTTTTTCTTGTTAGACACAACCTACTAATGCAACAGACAATGAAGCCAAGGAAGGCATAGGGGAGATTATTTTAGTTTTTACTGTAGTGTGGTAATTTTTACATAAATTGAAAGGAATTAAAGTCAACAAAAGAGACACTTGCTCCTGCCAGGGACCGAATCTGTAACCTTTGGATAGTGCGTCTGATGCTCCAATGGAGCTGCAACAGTGGTCATTGTCCCATCCATCCCATTGAGCACCTCAGTGTGTAATCCCAACAGTACATGCTAGTGCTACTTTTGGCCATCCTGGCGTCTTGTAGAACTCTTTACGAGCTGGCAGCTGGCCAATGAACCCTTGCATGCTACCTGAAGCCATCAAGTCTACCGGGACGAGACCCTATAGCTATGAAAGGACAAAAAACATAGTGAATTAAGGGCTCATTGAATTGAACAGACACTTGTAGGGCACACGAGCCCTGCATATGAATTGACTTTAGTGCAACAAGGTTTTTTTTAAGAGTTCAAAACTGGGCTTGTTGGCAAAACATACCCAAGATTTAAAACCATGCAAGAGCAGCAGAGGAGACAGAAAAGCCAACACAGTGCTCAATCTTTGCTGTAACCTCTGGTGTCTTACACTTCTACTAAGTCTTCAGCTATCTTGAAATCTTCACATTCATGATGGTACAATAAGGGTGGCTCGTTACCATACATTGTGTACATAGAGCATACACTGATCTATTTAATATTGTGATGATAGTGCTGATGGAGTTTTCTGTGCAAGTTGCTTATTCGGCAAACTGTATTCTTCATACTATTTTAGTACGCCAGTGTGGGAAAGCTTGACATGTAACGCATAAAAAATTGTCTGCAAAAATCTATTACTCCACTAATATTTGCTCTTAATGCATCCTAAGCTCATCATTCATGGACAGTTTTGGTGTATCAACAGATACCTGTGTTAAGCCATCATGTTTTATATGTACTACTTGTGTACTGTAAGGCCTCTATTGTGTGCAGGTTATGGAATGTTTTGTGGCATCTGTAATGCATGTACCCAGCATAGACGACTGACTGTTCAAGAAACTGAAGCAGTGGACAGCTTGCTGTGAAAGATGGGAGCATTCTTCCTTTGGTCTGGACAAGCCCATATTAAGTGGTAGGCATTGGTTTCCTTCTCTACAAATGGGCAGTTCGAGAAGAGTAGCTTGGGCTTGTTGGTACGTAATGCGAGTAAAACTTAGAGTAAGCAGCACGACACATGCGCTATCAAGAGATGAATATTTGAAATAGCAGAGAAAGACTTGTGTACAGAAATGTGTGAGGTGAGTGCGCATGTTACACAGGCATGACTGCAAACGATCTGAAATCGGCACAAAGGATCGGTAGCTCCTTTACGGGCAAGCTAACAAAAGGCATGCTAACACACCGTGTGCCTAACTTCTCAATCATTTTGCCTCTATTATCTCACGGACTGCATTTTCTTTACTGTTCACAATCACGTCAACTTCATCAAATTCAGGCTGACATTCACACGTGCTACAGTTGCATAGCTAGGTGACCGTTTTTGTGCTTTTGTACATTGCAACGGTGTTCTCTCAAACGATCGTTAAGGCATCTAGCGGACTGGCTAATGTAGAACTTTCCATAATGCAGTGGGATCCGATACGCAGCATGATCAATGCATCTAACAAACGTACATCTATGTTTCTTTGAGCATGTCGCTAGTAGCTCCTTCCTAGGAACACTACTATTGCAAAGGCTGAAAGGTTTTTGAGGGGCACTAAACACAGATACATCAACGCGACCAGCAATCTTCTTGAGATTATGCACAATATCATGCATGTAAAGCGCTACACAACAATGCACTCGATGGTGCGGGCAGATAATTCGTGAAGTAACATTTCGACCACTGCTACCTGTTGATTCTCGGATAACCAGCTTCCAGTAAGCGACCTGTTCTTTAGCGCAAAAACACAAAAGTGAATGCCCTCTGCGTGTTATTATATCTGAGAAAGCAGCATGGCAAAAATCTATTTCTAGCTCCTTGCTAGAAATACTAAATCTGCTGCAGTGTAATGATCCTTTTCAAGTGAGATATTCTACCTTAATGATAATTTCAGAGAGCACCGTGGCAATCAAGAAAAGCACAAGGACGGTCTTCTAGCTATGCAGTGCGACATGTGGATGTCAGCAGGAATTCGATAAAGTTCATGTGATTGTCAAAAGTAAAAAGTTAGTCCATGAGATGATTGAAGCCGAAATGACTCAGTGGTTAGGCACACGATGTGTTAGAATGCCTTATATTAGTTTGCCCGAAAAGGAACTTGTATTCCTTTGTACCGATTTCAGATGGCTTGCAGTCATGCCTGCGTGACACGCGCACTCACTTCACCTGTTTCTTTACATAAGACTTCCTCTGCTATTTCAAATAAACAATTGTTGTTAGCGCTTGTGTCATGTTGCTTACTCTGTCCCTGTCTAAGTGTGCGCTATTTTACTCATCCAACTGAGAAACTTATGGCACTATATGTGAGGAACACCAAGACAGGAAAGAGTATGTAATAGCAAGTGCTTGTGATATTGTTCAAACACACAATGTTGCAACTTGCCTGCAGCATAGCTTGCACCTTCACAGCTCTTTGCAAACAGTCGTGCAGTTGGGCACACTTCACCCTGCTGTTCTGGGTCACAGAGAATGTGGCCGGTTGGATCAGCGTGATGTGACATGTACCCAAAAAAATATCGTCTGAAGGACACTCACCATTTATACCTTGGGCTCAAATAAAGAGCCAAGGCTTTTATGCTTCGTTACAGCCTCTACAATGGAAATCTCAGACTTCCAGTCACATGCTTTGTGCTGCTTACAAGTTGCTCCTGTGATCACTTGAACCATTCCTGTCGCTCTCTTGTCATCTTTGAATGACACCAGCTTCTCTTCTGATGAGCTCGTGAACACAGCAACGTTGCTGATAGTGCATTTCAATTTTTTCTAAGGATATATGATATCAATAGCTGCATTAGTAAAGAGAAATGGGAAAAAGCATACCTGAAGCTATGTCTTGCTAATGGCTGCAGCCGACCTCACTTTCATGAGGAACAGGCACTCAAAGATGGGCAAAAAATGTCTCAATAGAATCTGATTTCTTGTGTCACTGTCTGTCATTGAGATGCCTTTTTCGCTTGCTTTTTTATCATATTTTTCACACCTTCCTTGGTGAAGTAGGATGCTCAGAACGAATGAAACAAGTTAAAAGTTTTTTCCCATCAAGCCGTCCAACTAACTTCTTTTCAGCGTGCAGTTCTATTCTTTATAAAGCACTTCAAAAACTTTTCTACTGAACTATACATAATGCAAGCTCCCTCCTTCTGTGAAGCACAGTGTTTAAAGCAAAAGGGCATGTGAACTTCTGTGGATTTTTGTTCTTGGTAGTGCATAATTGCAAGCTTCAGTAGTTGCCAAGTCTTAAATATGTGCTGTTCATAACATTTTGACTGCAAATAACTTTTGTTCATTAGCCAACTTTATCACTGCATTGGTTCTATTCGTATTGTTGTGTTGTACAGAAACAGGGTGAAATATTTCCATGTTCTCTAAACCTTTCAGACGCCACCAATGAAAAACTGTCTGTAAATGCGTCAAATTGATACATCATTTCAAGGCACTCGATATTCTATTGCAACAAAAATAATGTCATAATGCATTAATTTATGTGTGTTATAGTAATTATAATTCAATTGTAATAATTATCTATTGTAAAGTCATTCATGCTACGTTCTTACATTAATAGAATGAAATCTTACGCCAAAAATATAGTGCAAATTTGTTTTTGTGTATGTTCATTTGGAGTGAAGAAAAATTATACTTTTGGCATGGCTCGCAGGAAGGAGCACTTCGAACGACTCGTTGAACAGTGTAGTGCCTTCAGCAAACTGATAATATACAACAGTACACTGCAAAATGAAGTTAAATGAACACAAATTTATTATGCAGCAGGTTCATTTGATCCAAAGCTCAACGTATCTTGTTCAACGTATCTTGATCAGCGCTTCTTGTAATTCCTCCCTGTGTGCGTTGTCTTGCTTTTCGCGCTGCTTACTTCCAAGGTATCTTGCTCTCTAGTAGCCCTAGTCGTTACCAATGGCAAAAATAAGTGGTGCACACAATTGTGTACATAGCGTGTCAAAGGGTTAAAGGTTAATTTTCTGGAGAGTCCTTTGCTTTGTAGGTGGCCAAGTAAAGCCTCACTTTAGTTGTAATTATGAACTACATTAATTGAAAAGCTAACATTAGTGATAAGATTCAGTGAAACAAAAATACTCCGTATCATCAGATCTTATTGCCAAGGGCCTCTATGCACTGTGTGATCTTTTGTGCATATGCAAGACGGAGTGTTGGCTTGGTGACAAATGAGTGTCAAGGGTGAATGCAAGAGAGATCATCTTCAGTTTTCTCTGCTCTGAGGTATCAATTTTATTTTGAAGGGCCTCACATAAGTAGTGCTTCAGATTTGACAAATGATTTTGTGTGCTTTTTTAAGATGTCAGGGAAACCAGGGCTTGCATTCATTAAGCACCATTGTCTTCATTAGCATACTGCAAAAACATTATTCCTAGAAGTTACTGCGTAATTACAGCATTTAGGCCTTCATTTTATATTCCATAGCTAGGGTTAGCATGGCACTACATTTCTCGTTTTAGTTGGACATTTGTTCTGTGCTTTCCTTTTTGTTTTTCAGTCACATTTTAATGAGTCATTTGGTTTCAGAAGTACTTCAAAGGTACCACAGAATGTAAAGTGCATTCTGACTTATGCCCGCATGGCAGTTAGATGTTTGTACATATGTGAACATCGTATATGTCTGTGCACAGGCATGAATGAACAGATTATGTTGCACATTAATGTAACATGTAATTGTTTAGAGCAAGACAAGGGACATAGAAATATTATGTTCATGTAAGACAAAGGCATGACATGGATAGATTCAATGCCTGGAAATGAACAGTGTTCAGTACTGTTATATCAGGGCAATTCATGAATATTAAAATTGCGAGATTACTGAGAAAAGAAAAATATCTTCGTGACTGCATTTACTAATCCTGATGTGAAATAAACTTTGTGCCTTTGAATTTTCATGTTTATATGTTACCACACTGTGCATGCTGGTAGCGACGACAACTGCAAAGGGTAATGTTGGAAAAGCTACAGACATGAGAGCTAGGTAAAAGGTACACACAAGTGAACTGTGTATTTTAAAATTGCATGGTGAATTCCTTGACGTAATATTCATTTGTTTACTTTTACTTTATTCAAGAATTCTTGTGCAACCAAAAAACGCCAGGCCTGCGCTGAACCGCAGCACAGTCACAGCGAAAGCTGGAAGAGCGGCGTTCTAGAGTCCGTTGTAAGCTAGCTCTCTTGGGGCTACAATACAAGTACACTAGAAAGGTACCCTACGCCATAAATCACAATTTTTGTAAAGTTGGGAAGCACCTACTAAGCCATTATTCGTAATTATGCGGAGAAGCGAGGCACCCGCTACACGTCTGTAGGCATTAAGTGCACTTTGTTGACGCGACGACTGATGACGATGAAGAATTATGGCTCAGCCTTTGTAATGGGTTGGAAGCTTTAAACGGCCCACCAGTTATGTAATTTGCATTGGGTGACGCCCGGTCGCTAGTTTTCTCTCCGTCATTCTGTATAGCATACGGACGGGGAGAGAGACGAAGGGGGGGGGGGGCGAAGAACTTTACTGAGACCCCAAGGAAATAGATCATGCGCTTATGGGCTTCCTTGGCAACCAATACAAGTGCATTTGCGAGGAACCCACTACGCTATAGATCATTGTAATTTTACTGAGACCCCGAGGAAATGGATCATGCGCTTATGGGCTTCCTTGGCAACCAAACAAGTGCACTTGCGAGGAACCCACTACGCTATAAATCATTGTAATTTTTGAGAAGTAGCGCAGCAGGCACTGTGCCATTTTTCGTCATTCTACGGAGAGCCGTGGTACCTGCTAAACGCATGTAAGGCATTATGCGGACTTTGTTGATGGTGTGCCTGATGACGAAGAAGAATTATGGCAGAGCCCTTTGTAATGGGTTGAAAGCATTGAACAACCTACTCGTTGCGCAATTCGCATTGTGTGACGCCTGGTTACAGAATTCACGTTGTGCGACGCTTGGTGCTTATTTTACTCTTCTACCACGTTATATTGCATATGCTAATGTAGTTCCTTCCCGACATGAAGCCTGTATAGGACCTTTTTGCAAAGCAGTTTCAAGCACCGGCATGGCTCAGAGGTTGAATACTGGGCTCCCACGCAGAGGGCCCAAGTTCGAACCTCGTTCCATCCTGGAATTTTTTTCTTATTTCGTTTTTTTTCTTATTTCGAGCGATACTGGTTACGGACACCGGCGGCGGCGGCGGCGGCGGCGGCGGACAACTACGGCGCCAAAAACGGCCGGTGAAATGATCTCATAACAGCTTTCGCTGTAAAAACATTGAAGCCACATGGCAATTGGCTCTGTATTAATCGCAGCTTAAGAGGATTGAAAAGTTCCTCATAAATAAAACGTCCTTGTGATCTTTCGAAAGCAGGAACAAATGTGATAATAACTTAATAGCTGTATTATGGAACAAACAGAATATCCAGACGACACATTTTTGTGCCTTCCAGGGAGATGTTCAATATCAACCCGATGAGAGGCAGCAAATATGGAAATGGACGCAAGTCAAGGACAGCTGCAGACAGCAAAATATTGAAACTGATACAACGATTGTGCTGAATCACCGAAGATGTAAGTTAACTTTTTTGCTGGTGTTACTTGCTGATGAGCTTGTAATCCCTGCTATATTTTGTTGCGTGTGTATGGCCTGATATTCAATAAGGTTGTGCTGAATATGTAGGTTAACAAGCCTGAATGGTCAGTCTGAGGAGATCCATCATAAACATTTTTATTGAAGGAATGTTGAAGCACTTGTTTTTACACAGAACAAGACAACCTTTGTGATAAGTGAAAGCAATTTTCAGATATACTAACAATATTTGCAGAATTGTGTTGTTGAATTTACATTCCTTATTCTTAATTTTTTTTGCTTGCATGCTTCCTCGATCTCTTTGTCTAAACAAGTCTGAGTCTGAGTCTGAGTCTTTATTTCACGACAGCTAAACAAAAATATATATACATGGCTGAGGAGGAGGGAAAAAAAGCCGCACAGTCGCGGCTTGACATTGCTCCCTTCCCCCCGTATACATCGGCACTGCGGTATGCACGAAACAGAAATAGCACAGGATAACATTGTAGCATAACAAACAAGAACTCCAAAGCAGAAAAAAGAACACGGTGCACAATAAAATGGGTGACACTACAAACACATTATATCTCCAGATATATTCAAATAAAGTTGCGTACACAAATATAATTAAGGTGCACACATTAAAAATCAAAAATCACAAATCATCATCAAAAATGTACACATTAACGAAATAAGTTTCGAAGAGAGTTAAAGGAAATTCGCGTATCGAGGTGTGAGTAAAGCCAAACTTGTTAAGCAAGGAAGGTAATGTATAGCTTAGGGTTTGAAAGCCGTAATTAGTACGTGGGTGAGGCACAGACCAGTACGTGGTGTCTTGTAAGGTAGCAAAGAATGTTGGTGTGGAGGTTAGCGACTTCACATAAGAACAATATGCCGCGTTCAATCTGTGATTTGTAGAGCTGTAAAAGACGATGATGGTACATGTTGGTAAAGTGCATGATATGGTAGGTGGTAAACAGTGGTTCAGAGTGCGTTCTGTAAGGCACGCCAGCAATCGCTCTAAGCGCATTTTTCTGCATAGAGACTAGTTTACTAATATTTGTTTTTGTTGAACTTCCCCATACCAATACGCAATATTTTAACTGTGATTCAAACAGGGCGTGGTACAACGTAAGCTTTGCCTTTTCTGGCAATAGATGCTGGAATTTTCTCAAAACGCCAACTACGTGCAAGCTTACTTTGAAGATGTTCTATGTGACTATCCCAGAGCATGAATTCATTAAAGTAGACTCCAAGCGTTCTAACTGTGTCAGTAATTTCTATGGCATTTCCTCCTAAGGTAAGTGTGGCTCTGACAGAAATAACTTGATTTTTTGCTCTGAAAAATGTTGCTTTAGTTTTATTGGAATTAAAGAAGGGAATTTTAAGAGACCAAGTATGTAACTTATTTAGGACGATATTGGCCCGATTGACTAAATCATCTGCATTTGAACCCGATAAGAATAAGCTCGTGTCATCTGCGATATAATATATTGAACACTAGTGTCTATTTCTATCAAATCATTAATATAAATAATGAACAGCAAAGGACCAAGCAGGCTACCCTGAGGAACACCATGTTCTACTTTTACAGGACGAGTCGTGGTTGTCGATAGCCACATACTGAGTACGATTACGCAAATAACTCGATATTAAATCCAAAGAAATACCTCTGACACCATAAGCTGGAAGTTTTAAAAGAAGGGTTTTATGATTAATTCTATCGAACGCTTTTGAAAAATCTATAAATATTCCTAAAGTCAATAGTTTCATTTCTATATTATGAAGAATAAGTTCTTTTGTGTGAGCAACGCAACTTCCGTAGATGATCTTTCCCTGAAACCAAACTGTGTATTGGTTATCAGCCCGTATTTTTCGAAAAATTTTGAAATACGCACATAAATAACTCGCTCTAATCCCTTGGAAAAAATTGGTAGAATGGATATGGGCCTATAATACCGAGGGTTTCTTTAGCACCTCCCTTATGGAGAAAATCACTTTCGCCTTTTTCATTTCTGATGGAAATATACCAGTGCTGAGGGACAAGTTATAAATATGAGTTAGGAAGGGGCAAATGACATCAAGTACATGTAGCACGGGTCTCATTGTCAGACCAAAAGCATCCGCGCATTACTGATTTTCATACGTCTGAAAGCGGCTAATACTTCATCGCTATCACACTCGATAAGTGCCATGGTGTCCTGTGTTCGGTTTCTCACGTAATCGAGAGTGCTAGGGTCATGCTCACTTTGAACAAGGGATGCAAAGTAGTCATTGAACTTGTCACTTAAATCTTTCCCAACATAGTTGATACCATCAATGTAAGAGAAGCAGGTGAGCACGTTCGTTCAGATTTAGCAACATGTTAATCTATTCCAGAGAACCTTTTGATCACTAATGCCTGAAAATAAGCGAATGTGATACTCTTTTTAGATTTTCTTATTGTGCCATTCAAATTATTGCGAAATTTTTTAAAAGCTACGAGATCGGGGTGTTCGCGACTCTGTAAAAACTTCTGATATAAGTTGTTTTTCTTGGAAATCATTTTAAGGATGCGAGACGTCATCCAAGGCTTACGGGCCTTCTTCGGTTTTTTCGCAACCGTATGGGAATGCCTTGCTGTAAAACATTGTGAAGTGTTTTAAAAAAAAGTTAAATGCCTCGTCTGCAGTCGTGTGTCTGTACAGTGGCGTCCAATCAAATTTAATATCATGCAACGAAATTCTTCTAATGAGTGGCGTTAATATTTTGTGTCCGAAATAATGGGTCGTGAGTAATTTTGTTAGAAACCAATGAGACGTTGCTCAACAGAAATACGGGGAGGTGATCACTCAATGCTCTGTTAATAACCCTGCAGAAACACATTCAGTAGATTCATTAGTGATTATCAAGTCAAGTGCAGTTGCAGACGACGAGGTAACACGGGTTGGTACAGTGATAACATTTCGGAGAAGATAAGACTCAATCAGAAGCAACAACTGTGTGCGTCCTGGAGAATTCTCAAGAATATAATATTCAGATCACCACCAAGGAAAATAGTATATTGGCACTGACACGCAAATTCAAAAACACTTTCAATGTAAGCAAAGAATCTTCAATGCGACCACACGGGGGGCGATAGACAACAACGAAAAGTAGTTTTCCAGAAAGCACAGATAGAACTTCATAATCAGGTGTAACAGCGCATAAATGTTCAATCCTATCCGAGTACATGTGCTTTAGCAACAGCAAACATGTACCTCCACCACGTTTACCAACGCGATGCTAAAAAAATCATAGTTTTCAAGAGCGAAAGAGTCATTCTCTAACATCCAAGTTTCGGTCAACATTATTGCATTAAATTTGAAACTGAATTCGCAAAGAAACATTTCAAAAGATCTCTTTACCACGGATCGATTGAATGTTAATGTGCAGCACTGATAATGTAGATTTAGTAACAAGTTTTCCAATGTTATTAGGGGAAACATACGGGGAATCCATCGAGAATTAGGAAGTGTAGAAATGGAATTATAGCATTACACGGCTAGTCGCGGCGTTACACGGCCAGTCGCGTCAAATCCTCTGCACGTTGGATGACATGAGCCCGTTCCCCGTCACCTTTCCGCACATAAACTTTGCCATCGCGGTGCCACGCATATTTAAAGTCATTGCGATCTGCCATTGCTTCGCAGACTGCAACAAAATCCGGCTGTGTTGTGTCATGTTCTCAGTGATGACACTTTGGACCGCCCTTCTCTCAGCCTCTTATTCCCCTGCAGCCATTCACTTTTTGTTTCCAATTTTACAAAGCGAACAATGACTCTGGAACCCTCCCAGCCTTTGACGGTAACCTGTGCAAGGCTTCCGTCGCTTTTCGCAAGGACAGGAAGACTTAAGGATTGCCAACAGCGTTAATCTTAGAGAGCAAATCTTCCTTGTCAGACTGAGCTATCCATGGAAAATTAGGTTCTGTCTACGGCTTCTCCATTCAAGATTATGCACAGCAAACTTAAGCTCTTGAATCTGCGCGGGGTTGTCCTGGACTTCAAGCACGTCCACACGCTTGCATAGATGTTTATTTCCGTCTTGCTGATTCTAGTTTTTAGAATCTCATCGTACTTGTCAGACAGGTGAGAGATGGCTTTATCTATGCTGTCAACTTGCGCCGGAAGGTTATCAAGCTTTTCGAGCCGCTCTAGAATTGTATTGAGCAGCACGTACATCCTGGTCGTTCCCTTCTTACCACCTCCCTGCCCCCTCAGGCGCTGCGAATAGCAATTTGTGCATTTCCATGAGACGAAAAAAGTTTCAGATTTGTTCTAGCTTGTGCTTCAGAAAGGCCTGAGCACTTACCTAAGTGATAGGACTTATTGCATTCACAACATGCTAAAAAGCGACTGAGGGTGGGAAGTGCTTTTGCACACGACGCACACAATTCAGAGCTAGTCATAGTGCAATCAAAAAGATAGCGAAAGAATACAAGACAGGCAAGAAAAATGCATAAACCACTGATTCGGCAGCGGCAAGGGATAAAATCGCTACTAAAGGGGAAGGTACAAGGCACCAACCTGCGTGTAGAAAAAAGAAGTCCTTAGCACGGTCTGCTCCGGGTGACCGCCGCTGCCGATGTGAAGCAAAGGAGCACGGGGGCGTTTTTTGCCGGATGATATCAGTGCGCCAAATGGCTGCGCAGTGGTGCTCGCGGCAGTGGCTTGAAAAAGATGATCCTCCGGAAACGCAGAAGTGTTCGGTAGACGGAAACACCGCACGCCGTGACAGACCAGGGTTTTGGCAGGTAGGAAATCCTCCCGTAACCGCGACACGGTTCAGCTGCTGGGGACTGCGTGTAGAAAAAGAAGTCCTTAGCACGGTCTGCTCCGGGTGACCGCCGCTGCCGATGTGAAGCAAAGGAGCACGGGGGCGTTTTTTGCCGGATGATATCAGTTGCGCCAAATGGCTGCGCAGTGGTGCTCGCGGCAGTGGCTTGAAAAAGATGATCCTCCGGGAAACGCAGAAGTGTTCGGTAGACGGAAACACCGCACGCCGTGACAGACCAGGGTTTTGGCAGGTAGGAAATCCTCCCGTAACCGCGACACGGTTCAGCTGCTGGGGACTGCGTGTAGAAAAAGAAGTCCTTAGCACGGTCTGCTCCGGGTGACCGCCGCTGCCGATGTTTGACCGCCGCTGCGAAGGGGCACCAGTGCCACCCGTCTATTGCTCATAATATGAGGAGGTGCTTTGATTTGTGAAAAGGAACATAAGAGCCCTATGTTAGCTAGAGGCTCTTCTAACCAGCTATAGGCGGTGGTCTGGCATGCGTTCGCCTTTGGCATGGCTGGCTATTTTGACCCCAGTAGCCGACAGCTTGAGCGGACGTGCTTTCTCATGCAGCAAACTGTGCATTCTAGTCAGCTGTCACTGCGTCGGCCATACTCTCGTATACCCTCTTTCATGAATGACTTGTGTATGTCAGCAAACTGCAGGTTATCATTGACATCAGCAGGAAAGCACATACATGGTGCTATTTGCTGTGGCTATGTAACCAGACAATATACAGGAGGGCAGACAGTATTAGCAAAGAAAATGCTTAAGTTGACGAAATCGCTCTTCATTAATTCTCTCATTACTGCAACATCATATTTTCCGCAATGTAAGAGGCTGCCTCTTCTCGGTAATTGCTAGGTGCTTTCCACGTTTGCTGCATTACTAAGCATCCGAGCTCGGGGTCGCCAGCAACAGAAATAAGTCGAGAGTGAGAACAAGCAGGAGGTGTAGTTTATTTGTAGCGGTCGTTTTGATCGAGTGCTCAGTTTGATACAAGTTACTGTGAACGAGACAAACTGTTGCTTGGAAGCAGGACAGAATGTCAACGTCAGTGCCACAGAATGCAAAATGCTCCTGAGGGGTTTTGTAGCTAGCTTTGCTGCATACTGCAACAATGCAAGGCATAAGCAAGTGGAGAGCAAAGCTACGTCCCCATTACGATAAACAGGAGCATCTGCGACCTTGATTCCATTGTCAAGTGTTGAGTTTCTGGATCCCGACGAGCAGGGACGTGCGTTACTTATGAACTCAATTGGAAAGTGTTTAATAATGTGTAACACATTAAGCTGTGAGAGAAAGTTGGGCAGCCTCGATGTGCCTGCCTTTGAGCGAAGCCTTGGGCTGTTGATGCCGCCTATGACACTCACTCATTTTACATTTCGAGTTGACTTGTGAAAACACCACAGGCAAGGACAATTTGCAGCACTGTCCACCTGAAACTACTGGCGTGATGTGGGAGCGGTAACTGAAACTTTGTTTCACAAGTGCACCTTGGAGGGCTCATTGTGTACATTTGATTACTTATTTCATGTTGCATGTGCCCGTTTATGCAGAAAGGCTAAATGTCACAGAACGTGTTTTATCTCCTTTTAGCTTTTTAATTTGGCATTTTTGACAAAAACGACACTCCTTCTCAGCCGGCCTCAGTTCGAATCTGTTCACAGCATTGCACGTGTCCGACAGCTGGTGCGCAAAATCTGATTTTCACTTTTGCTTTTTTTCTTGCTTTCAAGATCCCCCTTTGCTTGAACAGTTACACATGTCTAATCTCAACATGGTAATCTAGCATTTCAACTGAACTTAACGGCTCCCTCATGTTTAATGTGTCTGCACAGAAGCATTTGGATTTTTACTGTGAACACTACATTTATTCAATCATGCAGCGGTTAGGACACATGCCCTTTTCTTTTTTATGAGATTGGGCGGGCTGTGGATGCATCAAAATTCAAAACCTGCTGCTGTGTGGCTCGTTGTTTTTGCAAGGTAGATGCAAAATTCAGTTTCGGCACAGATTGCTTTTTTATTTGGTTCAAGTGTCCTCATATATATTGTTTCTTCTTTTCAGATGAGACAGAGTCGAACAGTAACTCGTACAGTTCGCAGAATAAACCCATCTTTATGCGTTCAGAGCAGCTGGAGGTCACTGTTTACTTGGCAAGAAGTAGTATGATGCTGCTTCCTGCCACAGCTATGTGCTGTCCCACACTGTGGGGAAACACAAATTCTGCATTTGCTGAGAAATTATGTGCCAAATAGGCATTTGTTGCTTTGCAGTCACCAATGCACACAAGTTGACCCACACTGTACTTAAAAAGTTGTAATAATGGGTGTTCTGTGGTGAAGAAGGTTGTGGTGCTTTACATGCAGCCACCACAGTGATATTGACTGATGCCAGTGGCAGCTTTACTTTGCAGCAAAGAAGTTGTTAGAGAGAGCATACACAGGTAAGCAGTAATAATGACAAAAAATTCCACTGCATGTTAAATGCAAGTCATGAGAAAAGACATGATGTACATGTTGCCCCTGTGAAACATATATCAGGCTACAAGTGCCATATTTGCTCTGCCAAATTTTGTTCAAGTTGAACAGCAATATCTGTTCTTGGATTGCCAGACTTTTTGTGACTGGCTGTCCAACATGTTCACCAAAGTTTCATCCGACCAGGCGAGCATGTTGTCATACCCTAGACTCCAAAAAGCCAAACTATGTACGACTAATTTGTATGTGGTGCCAGAACACTTCAATTTCAATGAGTAGCAGACACTTGTAGCCTGGCATTTGTTTCAACAGGGGCAATATGTACATGCATCTCTTTGTGACTGTTGTGTTAAACATCCAGTGGAAGTTTTCGTCGCCATCACTGCATAATGCGTTTTCCTCTCTCTAACAACTTCTTTGCAGCAAAGTAGCAGCTGCCACTTGCATCAGTTCATAACCATTGCGGTAGGTGCATGTAAAGCACCGAAACTTTCTTCACCACACAGCGCCCATTATTACAACTTTTAAGTACAGTGTGGTGTCAAGTTGTGCACTTTAGTCACATTAAAGCAACAAAGTGTGCTATTTGGCACATTTCATATTCCTCATTAGTGCGAAATTTCCAAGTCATTACATGCAACATTTTCAAGGAGACATTACGTACATTTCCAGGACACATTACGTATGACAATCCTAAGGTGACATCACGTACAACGTTTCTTCGATACATAATGTACGACATTCCTAAGAAGACATTACGTACAATGTTTCTAGGAGACAATACGTACAACATTCCTAAGACATTACGTACAATGTTTGTAGGAGACAAGGACAATACGTACAACATTCCTAAGAAGAGATTACGTACAATGTTGTAGGAGACAATGACAATACGTACAACATTCCTAAGAAGACATTACGTACAATGTTGTAGGAGACAATGACAATACGTACAACATTCCTAAGAAGGTATTACGTACAATGTTTCTAGGAGACAATACATACAACATTTCTAGGGAGACTCCGTTTACGGAAATCGCCCTATTTCAGAATCGGAAAAGTGATCGGCAACTTTTTCCCTTCAGCTTTTTACGTAAACAAGGGCAAAATTTTTAACAGTGCAGGCTGTGCTAATTTTTTTCACCACGCACGCTGTCCGCCAAGAACACATCGATCAAGTCTCAACAAATTTGCAGTATTTCCGATGGCATGCTTCTGTTAACAAAACAGAAGAGCAATTTTTGTATCACTTAAGGAATGCCTAAATAGCATTGCTCTCGCTTAAAGCTCGAGAGAATAGCGCCCCTTCAGCGCGTGCGCGTGGCCGAATGCGCGTGTAAGCCGCGGTAAGTAAATCTTGTTCTTGTTGTCTGCTTGACCACGGACGGGACGGAGCAAGCCCCAAACCTGTGCCGCAGAAATGACGAGTGTTTATGTGTTCAAGGTTTGCTTCAGAAATCCAATAACCAGAAAGGTAGCCGCAGCTGCAGATAGAAAAAGCAACTTATTTTGGAAACGATGCTTATAAAAAGCGCAGGTACAACTAGAACTTGTGCACTTGAAGGTTGCCTCTCTTCTTCAGCACCTGCGCTAGGTGGGTGCCGCTACTCTTTCGAGAACAGCTGGTGAACGCGCGGAGTTTCAGGAATAACTGGAACCGTACGCCTCACGAAGAAACGTCAACGCATGCACGTCCTCCCATTCCTACTCTGGCCTGATTCCATGTGATGCCTCTGAATTTCGTTGCTACACCTGACCATCTCGTCGGAACAAGTAATGCGTTAATCTCGCGGAGCGCAACCCTTTCGTCGCTGAAATGCTTGAGGCGAGCATCCTTTTGCCAAACACTGCCACGCAGCGGAACTTGCTCGCGAGGCTGGTCCGCCGCATATATGTAAAGAGAACTTCATTCTCTGTGATTCTTCATACACAGAGATAGAATTCGGTTAGCACTGTTCAATAACATTACAGAAAAAGTACAGTCAGTTCTACGTAGCATACACTGGGACAACCAAACATGTACGTGCTATGCATTTAATAATATTGCAAGCAACAATTTTTACACATTACCCACACAACTTTATGACAGAAGAATAGAATGTGGGCGAGTTGGTAATTCATGAAAATTGGCGCGAATAAAATATAAATAGCGCAATAAACGTTAGTATGCGCTTGTGGTGTAGCCTTCTTCGTCTCGTCCTACGTTTTTTCGCGCTATTTTCAATCAAAAATTTATGCTTGATGAAAATTTGAGCGCGAACACGGACGGACCACAAAGAATAGATGAGCAAGCACTGACGCTGTGCTTGCATCATCGATTCTTTGTGGTCCTTCCAGGTTTGCGCTCAAGTTTTCATCTTAAAAGCTATACACCAACTAGACCCAACAGAAGTTTCATTGACTTTATGCATAAATACAGTTATGCCGATGGCGCCCCCCTGTAGAATAGACTTGTATCATTCTATGGAAATTCGTTAACGTATAGGAGCTGCTCACAAGTCGCGGGTTCGATCCATTTCGATGGAGGCGAAGTACTAGAGGCCCGTGGACTGTGCGATGTCAGTGCGCGTTAAAGAACACCAGATGGTCGAAATTTCCGGAGCCCTCCACTACGGCGTCTTATAACCATATTGTGGTTTTGGCACGTAAAACCCCAGATATTATTGTTATTAGGAGCTGCTTACTAATAATTGCGTTTTTAATGTAGGCAACAGTGACTGCACATTTTCTTTTCCGTAATTAGTACTACACTTTCTAGCAGACATTTAGGTTTGCGTACCTTATATGTATTTTGCCTTGTTTGCTCCCAGTCAATATAGCGTCTCTGGCGCATTGTTATTATTATTACTACTATTGTTACCATGTCAACAACAAGTTCTTTTTAAGTAAGAATCAGTGGCATTAGGGGCATAGTGCATTCTTTGTACTAATCGTAATTCTATTTGCAACTTTGCTTGGAGCGTGCGAACTTCATAGTGGAAAACAGCGCAATACAACCAAGAAAGAAAGAGCAAACAGGACCGTCCTGTTTGGCGATTGTCTTCGTTGTATGGCGCTGTTTCCTACTTTGCTTGGAAGGCCCTCCGGCCCCTCCAGGTAAGTACACCTATGCAATAGGTGTAAGCACAAATTTTCTTTGAGAAAAACACGGGCGATTATGACGTAAAAATTACCCGCATTTTTTTCCTTCCGCATTGGTCGTTACCTGTTTATGATTGGTCGAAATTTTCTGGGTCATACACACGGCACCTGCTCGTAAGGCAACGCAACAAATGACCCGAAATTGTCCATTGCGTAATGCCACTCGAGCACGACTACGTAAAAAATAAGAAAGTGCGCTATTTATATGGCATATTTTTTTGGTCATTCGTTCATCGCCGTTGGTCAAAAACTTTCGGCGTGCCTTAAAATCGCGTGCTTGTTACGCGACGTCACAAATCTGTGAAATCTCGTGGTGTCAAAACGACGTGCGCACACTAAGCAGCGCTTTACTATGCACAATACAAAACACTTTTTGTTTGGAATAGCCGGACAGCGTCTTATTCTCAATGTAATTCAAGAAGGCTGCCCGCCGATCACATTGGCAGCGGCTACTTACAGCATGAAGCTGGTGAGAGGATTCATATGATACATAAAATCAGTTGTAGTATAACGATTCTGAGTGTTTGTGCGCGTGTACAACTCCGTGAACTCATCTTTGCTGAGAGAGAGGAAGGGAGAGAAAAAAAGAGCTGCATACATCGCCTTGTATGTCACTAAGGAAAACACGTGTCATGGTTTTCATGTTAACTCCTATTATTAATGTTCTTCACACAGTAACGTCACGCAATACCAACTTCGGGTAGATCAAGCTAGCGTTTCAAATGGCCGCCAGCGCACCATGAACGTGGTACGTAAGTCACGTTGTACATGACATGTGTATCATGACTTTCATGTTAATTCCTGTTATTTATGTCGTCAGACGGTCACGTCGCAAGATACCAATTTTGGTGTATATCAATCTAGCGAAACGGCCGCTAGCGCACCATGAGCGTGGCACGTAAGTCATGCTGTACATGGCATGCGTGTCATGATTTTCATGTTAAATCGTGTTATTTATGTTCGCCGCACGATCACGTCGCAAGATACCAATTTGGTGTATATCAAGCTAGCGAAACGGCCGCCAGCGCCCCATGAGCGTAGCACGTAAGTCATGCTGTACATGACATGCGTGTCATGATTTTCATGTTAACTCGTGTTATGTTCTTCACACAGTCACGTCGCAAGATACCAATTTTGGTGTATATCAAGCTAGAGAAACGGCCACCAGCGCCCCATGAGCGTGGCACGTAAGTCATGCTGTGTATGACATGGGTATCACGATTTTCATGTTAACTCGTGTTATTTATGTTCGTCACACAGTCACGTCACAAGATACCAATTTCTGTGTATATCAAGCTAGCGAAACGGCCGCCAGCGCCCCTGAGCGTGGCACGTAAGTCATGCTGTACATGACATGCGTGTCATGATTGTCATGTTAACTCGTGCTTTTATGTTCGTCACACGGTCACGTCGCGCAATACGAATTCCGGGGTAGATCAAGCAAGCGAAACGGCCGCCAGCGCACCATGAGCGTGGCACGTAAGTCATGCTGTACATGACATGCGTGTCATGATTTTCACGTTAACTCGTGTTTTCATGTTCGTCACACGGTCACGTCGCGCAATACCAATTCCGGGGTAGATCAAGCTAGCGAAACGGCCGCCAGCGCACCATGAGCGTGGCACGTATGTCATGCTGTACATGACACGCGTGTCATGATTGTCATGTTAACTCGTGTTTTTATGTTCGTCACACGGTCCCGTCGCGCAATACCAATTCCGGGTAGATCAAGCTAGCGAAACGGCCGCCAGCGCCCCATGAGCGTGGCACGTAAGTCATGCTGTACATGACATGCGTGTCATGATTGTCATGTTAACTCGTGCTTTTATGTTCGTCACACGCTCACGTCGCGCAATACCAATTCCGGGGTAGATCAAGCAAGCGAAACGGCCGCCAGCGCACCATGAGCGTGGCTCGTAAGTCATGCTGTACATGACATGCGTGTCATGATTTTCATGTTAACTCGTGTTTTTATGTTCGTCACACGGTCACGTCGCACAATACCATTTTCAGGATAAATCAAGCTAGCGAAACGGCCGCCAGCGCACCATGAGCGTGGCACGTAAGTCATGCTGTACATGACATGCGTGTCATGATTTTCATGTGATCTCGTTTCATTTATGTTCGTCACACAGTCAAGTCGCAAGATACCAATTTTGGTGTATATAGAGCTAGCGAAACGGCCCGCCAGCGCACCATGAGCGTGGCATGTAAATCATGCTGTACATGACATGCGTGTCATGATTTTCATGTTTTGACTTGTCATTTATGTTCGTCATGCAGTCATGTTACGCCATGCCAATTTTGGTGTACATTCGATTAACGAAGCGACCAGGAGAGCACGAAGTCGTAGGCGGCTAGATAGATAGATAGATAGATAGATAGATAGATAGATAGATAGATAGATAGATAGATAGATAGATATAGATAGATAGATAGATAGATAGTAGATAGGATAGATGATAGATAGATAGATAGATAGATAGATAGATAGATATAGATAGATAGATAGATAGATAGATAGATAGATAGATAGATAGATAGATATAGATAGATATATAGATAGATACGCTCACAGTCGCAGAAGTTCGCTAAGAAATGCTTCGCATTTAATAAACAGCGCTGCGCGTGTGTGCTTCTTTGCGGTCCGAGCACCCAGGGAATACGCGCAGTAATGTGCGTGTCTTTGGTAATGGGTGGCCGGCTTTAATTAAACCACTAATTCGTTATGCAATTCACATGCTGTGACGCCCAATGGCAATGTACGCTTGCACCACGGTGTACTGCCGTATTACATCTCGTACTGTAACGCCTGCACGCAGGACGTATGTTTGTGAAGCAGGAATGGTACTTTCAGTGCAGTTCCAAGCACTGATTGTAATTGTCACGCCGAAGGCCAGGGTTCGATTCCACCTCAGTGCACATATTTTTATTTGCATCCGATTCTCGGTCACGAACAATGATGATTTTTCGCTCACAACCAACGATGCCGATGCGGGCTCTCTAACGCTATCGCGTTAAACATTCAACGGTTCTGCACACTCATCGACTTATAGCAAATTGGATGTAGATCAGCGGTGATGCTATGCCTTCCTACGAAAGAAAATGAATTACAGGAAGAGCATATTATGGGACCATCAAACGTTTACTGGTTCCTGCCCGTATTTGCGTCGTCGATTATGTAAATTTCAGGCCAGGCAGATCAGAATAAAATCATGACAGAGTGACCTAAAGTTAAGAGCCTCTGCTCAGCCTTCTCTGAATGCTGTAGTGCAAAGCGTCGCATAGGCGGCCTGCACCGCAGAGAACCTGCAGTTCGTGGTTGTGAGACACAGGAGGCATTCTCTACAGCAAAAGCGCAGGAGAAATTTCATTAGATAATGAAGTGATTGCTGTGCAGAAGTAAAAGTTCGCCTCAGTTCATGGTTTTTCAGTGTGCAGCCGACAGTGACCACTGTCAAAAGTGGGGAGGCTTCGCCCCCCTAACTTCTCTCTCTAGAGGAAGCTAGCGCCCGCCTTGCCCCCCCCCTCCCGGTATATACGCCTATGGTCCACGAACTAGAGCCAAGTGAGCACAGAAGGTGTTATAATTATGCGCGATTGTGCACAGAGCATAAATAAAGCACTCAACTGTGCGGTTGGTAAATGCCCTGAGCGAACAAGGTGTCCGCCGAATCAGGAAAGCCATTGAGCAGAGGCGAAGGGGGGGGGGGGGAGGGGCTGTGTGGCGGCAACACCTGGCCATGTCGCAATATTCGGAGCGAAAGGAAGTTGCTCAACAAGCGTGCACGTGTTCGAGGCCTGTGAACGGAGCTGTTGTGTGGTTCAGGGTCGACTGGACGAGGGCCCGTCTTGCGTTTCTTTTCTTATTTCGCTTTCCAGAACGAACATAATGACTTAGCACAAGCAGCGACTCCGAGAAATGCTATGCCTGCTGAGCAAAGAAACTATCTGACGCCAAGATGAGGCGACCAGTCGCGCTGCTCTCTATGAAAGATGCACTGACAGTAGCAAACGACTCGTTCTGCTAGGTCGTTGCTTTTGGTGCCGCAAGTTGGTTCCTCTTTAATCGCTTTAGCGCCAAATAATAACATCACGAGAGAGGCGCGTGTCGAAGTCAAAGCTACGAACACAGCACCGGTCGTGCACACCTGTGGCCTATCACGTGGTGCTTTTCGTTAAGACGTGAGCGTTCTTGAGCTTCGCGTTCAAGAGCAGAACGCGAAAGCGCCTTCTCAATCGCTAGCCTCGCCTCAACGCAAGGAACTTATCAATCGAAGGGGTGAGGGAGGCTAAGCCACGAAGGATGACTTCTTCCGCTCGTTCCAGGACCCGTGTCTGGACGTCTGTGTCTGTGAAGGGCCTCCCATTGTTCCTCAGTGGGGGGTGAGCAAATGAGGTCGGCGGGTGGGGGATCATCCGGGCAGCCCCAGAGGATGGTTCAGCGAGGCAACGTTGCCGCACAGGCAGCAGCGTGGATCGATGGCTCCTGGGCGCATGTATGAAACACACGGGGGAAGGTGTGGGTCTGTAGGCGACGCCAGGTGATCTCGGACCGCTTAGGAAAGCTGTGAGGAAGTGAATAGACATACCTCTCGAGGCGATAGTGCTGAGTGATGTCGTGGTAGCTGACCAGGCGTTCCGGCACCGGGGCGTCCGATTCTGAGTGGCCCACCGCTCGGTCGACGAATCCTCGAGCGTGTTGGTGAGCTGTCTCGTTTCCGGGGTGACCCGAGTGGGCGGGGACCCAGATCAGTTCTTTGCGGCGCTGCTTATCTTGCTGCAGTAGGGGGCGAAGCAGCCGTAACGTGGTAGGCGAGACGAGACCTCGCGTGAAATTGCAGATGGCTTGTTTGAAGTAGAGTATGCCGCCGGTGTCGGCCGAGGTCGCGGCCAAAGCGATGGTCACCTCCTCCGCCTCGACGGCTTAAAGGGGTGGTGCCATTAAATTTCGAGGCTATAACAAGCCTGTTGTGGGGTTTCCTCTGTATGCAAGGACATTTCACACAAAGGGTCGGACACAGCAAACGTTTAGAATATATTTTAATTCACTTCTAAAGTGTACCTAAATGCCCATTTCCCCATCGAATCCATCGCTAGCACGCAACACTGACGTAAATCTGTAGCATGGGCAACGAAAGTTGTAGTGACGTCACACCAAATCTGCTGTAGTAACGTGAGTGACCTCCGGACCTCCGCCACTTCCGCAAGGTACGTACCGGCTGTAGTGAACTAGAATATATTCTAATTCACTACAGTACCGGCAAAGCATCGGTTGCTACATCACTCGCCGAGTTTCGATCGTTTCCTGGCTAAGTGCGTCACAGCCTCGCGTGGTCACGTGACCACGCCTCCTACACTTCTACGTCACTGCCCAAACTCGGCGCCCAGAAACCGAAACCGAAAGTTGGCCACATCAAAACGCGATATTGAATTATTTAGCGAGAAGACATGAATCTTGGTGCGTGCATCATGCTTCCTGGAGCTATAGGTAACGCTTACAGCAAAGAACGCGCAAGCCACAAATTTGGCGGCACCACCCCTTTAAGGTGTTCTAACGGTGCCAGCCTGATGGCCAGCCCCGAAGACGCCTGTGGGAGGCGCAATGTTTAGTTGGCGAAAAAGCGCAACAACATGCAGTCGTCGCTGCACTGTTGAAATGTTAACTGAGTGGCGACGCTGATGCGTTCGCACGCGGTGTTCCTTTGAAAACTGACGCAAATGCTGCACATGCGTTTGTGACGCCATGCGCGTTCTTGCAGCAGTTTTTATCAATGCTGCTATCGCGTGCTGCGCACTGTCTTCCTACCATGGCCGCAGTAGTGCGAGCTTGGAGCAAACTCGTGTTCCCTAGAAGCTCGGGCCATTCTACACAGCACCCCTTACCTCAAGGATTTAATGATTAACCACACTTCAATCATCTTACAGGCGCTGATTTGCCTTACGTTGCCCTTGCTTGTTCGATTCACTCATACGATCGCAAGAAAAACAACTTATATAATAAACGTCAACCCTTTAATGCGCGCTTGAAATTGCGCTATAAAGGTTACTCCAGCACATTAGCCTCAATATTAAAAAACGTTAAAAAAATTATTATGAACAGGAACTACAGCATTGTAGAAATGATACAAGGAGAAAGTGGCAACTCTTAAAGAATTTTTAAATGCTACTCAGTCGCGCAGCAAAGTGACCTCTTCTAAAAAGACAGGGCGTGCAAACAAGGACACAAGAAAGAAGTCAGGACACCACAAACGCCGACTAATAAACGAGTTGTTAGTCGGCGTTTGTGGTGTCCTGACTTTTTCTTGTGTCCTTGTTTGCACGCCCTGTCTTTTTAGAATGAATACTTACCAACTAGCCCAGCTCTCTGTTATTCAAAGTGACCTCTATTCGTGCCAACGACGTCAGTCTCACTGTGATGTGGCCGACGCTTTTATTGCTGACTTTTCAACTAGATTTAGTGTCGCCCCCTCCTCAGACTATGTACCTCCATTTTCTCACAGTCCTCAATCGATGTTCCTTTTTCCTATATATATATATATATATATATCTATATATATATCGTACGTAGATTATGAAGAGTCTGTCTTCGGTTGCCGTAAAATAATTAGGAAAAAGGTATACGCTTCTAAAAATGCCCCCACCTCCCCGAAGGGAATCGTGACGAAATGCGAATGCATTTCTTGCGCCGAGAGTACACGGCGCAGTAATTTTAATGGCGTAAATTAATGACGACACGAGGATTTGTACCGTAACCATTTATTACACATTCATCAGCACCTGTTTGTGTGTCATTGTACCTGACGGCCATAATCTCAGCCTTGTGGTCGCCGTTGGCGTTTCACAGCGGCGTCTCGAGCACACATTTCTTCTTGAGAGGCGCCCAGCCAGCGGACGGGAGAGTGGGGCGCAGGGAGGAGAGGAGAGCGAACGGCGAGAGAAGGAGCGGCGAAGCACTGCACCCAATGCCACCTAGAAGAGCGGTGCGGAGCCGGCGCGCGCCCGCGCAAACCGCGGTGAGGAGGCGGAGCGCGCGCAGTCACGTGGGGTGTGGTGTGACGTTGCTGCGCCGTTGCTACAGACGCTCCTCTCCGCTCCTCGCTCCGTTGCTATGGGACGGCGGATTCAGGGTCGCTTATAAAGTGCATTCGCACTTAAAACTGTTTATTTGTCGACGTTGCGATCGCAGACCGATGCGAGCTTGCAGCAAACTCGTGTTCCCGAGAAGCTCGGGCCACCTGATGAAGATCGGTCTCCGATCGAAACGTAGAAATAAACAGTTTTTTAGAAGCGTATACCTTTTTCCTGTATATATATATATATATATATAATATTATATATATATATATATATATATATTATATATATATATATATATATACTTGTTCTTCTGGGGTTTGTTCAGTTATTGCAGGATTAAAAGCTACAGGAGATGGGGTGAGACAACGTCCACTCAAAACATATTAAACTTGTAAGATCTTTTGTTGCCCTATATTCAGCCACATTTGTAACCGCTGTTTCAAAAATGGTGTTTTCCCTGATAAATTAAAAGTTGCAAAGCTAGTGCCAGTATTTAGAAAAGGTGGTTCACAGTATCGGCAGTTACAGGCCTACATCCGCCATTTCATTCCTAGCTAAAATTGTGGGAAAACAAATTGAAATAAGGCTATCTAAACATTTAAGCAAATTTAACATACTTTCTCCTTGTCAGTTTGGCTTTAGGGCTGTTCTTTCCATTGATACAGCAATTGCATGTTTCACTGACAAAATCAGATCATTCATTGATAAAGGTAACATCGCAGGAGCCATCTTTGTTGACTTTTCTAAAGTGTTTGACAGCATTGACCATTTAATTCTTTTGTAAACTGGAATACTACGATAAAACTGGTCCCGCGCTAATGTTATTACAGAGATTTCTACTAAATAGGTTTCAGGTAGTCTCGCTCAATAACTTTACATCAAGTCCTACCCACATTAACAGAGGCGTTCCCCAAGGTTCGATATTGGGCCCCTTATTATATTTAATATATATAAATGACTTACAGCATTGCCTTAACTTCTCTTTACTTTACAATGATGACACGACTATTTTTCTCATCATTCGTATTCTGCGACTCTCGTGTGCAGACTTCAAGCTGACCTCACTGGTTGTAGAGTGGTGCAGCACTAAGAGGTTATTTATAAATCCATCCAAAACTTGCTTATGCTTTTTCATTCAGGGAACAAAAAATTAATAATCATTCCCCACCTTTTGTCAACTCTGTAGTCATTTGTTTGAGTGTTCATACATCGTATTTAGGAGTTATGGTTGACACACATTTGAAATTTCACCAGCATATAATTCTGTTTGTAAAAAGAGTTCATATGGAATTAGGGTACTGGTCAAGTCAGGAAAGTGCTTTAGCATAAACACCCTTAAAGCACTGTACTACACATTCATACACAGGCATCTCAGTTATTGCATTGCATCATGGGGCAATGCACAGTCAGTGCACGTGTGGCCGTTCTGCAAAAGCAAGCCATGCGGCCTATGAATTTCGCGTCACGTCAAACCCGTCATCCTAGCCTTTTCCACCTTGACCCATCTCCGATCTATATTTATAATGTGTGTGTTTTGTTTTTTAAAGTTTTTCACCGCACTCTCATTATCGACATATTTCCTTCCGTGTTGTTTAATCCCAATAGACCTAGATTCGCGGTCCATAATAACCTCTTGTTACCTAAAGTTCGCGCTAATTATAGAAAAATGAGCATTGTTCTTTCATCAGTAGAAATGATCCATAACTTGTTACAGCATCCATATCGGTAAAATATATTGTAGGTTCTTACAGAACCCACCATTTCATGACACTTTTCACTAGAATTTAGCATTTTTCTAGCTGTATCAGCAAGACTCAGCCCCACATTCCACATGCCTATTGCTCAGATTCACCTTGCACAAGCTCAGCATGAGCTACAAATTGTTCTGTGATAGTTTTGTTTAAAACAAAGGAGGTGGAATGGGCTCACTGATGCATGCAGCAGTCATGCATGGAGTACCATTTGAGTAGCGAAAGGATGTTATTGTGAAAAGTTACATCAAAGAAGCTAACCGCTAATTGGTCTGTCTATAATAGCCGGCCAATCTACGAAACCGCAGCCCTCTGAAGTGATGTATAGTGGTTTGTTTTTTATGTTTTTGATCAAAGCAGCATGAAGCCAAAGCTAGTAGGACATTGATACAGATGGATTATTCAGTTAAAATGGTAAAAATTATACTACTGTTTTGAAAAAAAGGCATCAATAATAAATTGCAACATCTGTTCACATGCTGCCCTAAGCTGTATGCTTCAGTGCCAAACTAATATTAACACTCTCACTTACAGGTTTCAAATACAGCAACTGCGCCACCACGACAGTGCAGCACAAGAGACCCTATCGTCAGTGCTGAGTCAGAAATTAAATAGAAAAGCGCTTTCTCCTGAAATCTTTCGTCTGGTCTTATTTCGTTTGTTTGTGATTGTAAAACAGCGCTTTCGTAGGTAATACAAAATTTAACTAACTAGCCCCATTTATTGTCCTATTGAAACTAAATAGGTTGACAATTTAGCGCTCGCTTACAAATGCGTGTATCATAGACTTGCAAGATTATTGATTGCCTTCGAAAGACTGTTACGTGCAAAGAACAATGGTGATCTAGTCATTGCTCGAAATGGTCCGCTGGCATTTATGTGACAATCCTCGAAAGCATACACACTTTTGTATTATTAGCCACAAAAATATTTATTGACCTGTGTGCAGCAAACATGCTGTTGCTGGCATAAGGCCTAAGTCTGCAACATGGTGTTTAACGTCAACCTAATGCAAATGTTCAATTGCGTTTCACCAGACAACGGCCATTAGAAACTCACACGTCAGGACTCTATAGACTAACGGTAGACAATGGTCATCAGAAACTCTAACGTCATGACTCTATAGACTAACGGTGGCCAATTACTATTAGACTCGCATTAGGTGTGCATTAGAAAGCGCATTAGACTGGCATTAGACAGTGTAATGATTCTGATGTCTAAAGACATTAGTCTGTCTATTATTACACATTAAATTTTTTCATAAGGGTAACGACGCCGCTTGACGCGTACCTTTTAATTGGGGACCTTCGACTAATGTATGAGCATTGTCTGAGTATGCATTGAACTTTACTTGCCTTTGATGAAGTGGACAGAACAAATTCACGCGCTCTTTGTGGGAATTCAGTTTTTTGTCGCCTGATCGCTGCAATCCAGGCGCACTTTTTCTCTAATCTGTTTAGAAACAGAACGTTTTGACTTGCGATAGCAAAGAGTTGCGGATCGCAGATTGCATCCTGGCACTACAGATCAGTGCCCGAGTTGCGAGCGCTTCATCGGAATAATCTTATCCGCAGAAAACATCGAAACACAAGCAGCCATAGCGCTGCTTGTTTTTAGCGTGTTTCTAGCGAGATTTAGCGTGGTTTTAGCCTGCGTTGCAGGCCAAAACCACGCTAAAACAAGGTAAACAGGAAGTTTTCTAGGGAGCATTTCCGGTGAACGCACAATGTTGCCAGAGAGCGGTAAGCTGGAGTGGCAGTCCCGGCCGCCGCCAACGGGAGCAAGTGAAGCCGCCGGCGGCCATGTAGCTAGAGGGAAAACAGGGCGCGACCGCCATAGACGGCAATGGAATACGCGCGGCGCGCGTTGGTTTGCAGTCCCACAATCAAAAAATGAGATGAAAACTGCTTTAAAGTTACACCCGCGAACAGTTGTCTCTTCTCGTTTATGAAACAAATTATGTATACACCAATTGTCAGCTGCAGACTTTCAGTATAATCTGTTGTCGAAGGGGTGCTTCGTATATCGAGCGCGATGGCGCACTGTAATTACGTATGTGTTACTAGGAACTGGGTTTTTGCGATGTTACGGCGTCAGTGTTCAAGGGGTAACCACGAGCTAACGTGGAACGCACCTATTCTTTACATAAGCACACATCCATCACGCGAACATTTGGCCAGAAGGAGGATTCGCAAGCATTAACCTACGTTGGCGACGTGTTCCATCACGGCAAGCGCAGCGCGCACAGCCTCGAAACGAGGTTGCTCGCCCTCTCAGACTAGAGGCATAAAAAAGTAAAGCAGCCGCGTCCTTCGGTGTTTCGGTTTCGGTTTGGTCGGATTTCAAAAGAGTTACATCTTGCTTTTGCCGCAATTTCTTCTTTTCGTAACTATTTGTGTTGAAGCTACGTCAAGGAGGTAGAAACTAACAGGCTTTTTTAGATGCGCTGGGAAGCAGGAAAAATTGTAAGTACACTGCCAGGCCGTCTGCCCTGGTCGTCTGCCCCGTTCTGTCGAAGCAGTATTCTGCGAAGTGAATAGAGCAGAGGTGGTTGGTTGGTTGGTTGGTTGGTTGTCCCTTGGCAACCTGGCGCAAACCACCGCGAGGGATCGGCCATGAAACGGGCGGCACCTTATTTTAGAGATAAATTGTTTTACATGGAGCAGAGGTGGTCAGAGCTGGTCACCGTCCTTAGCTCTCTAACCACTTCTTCGACCGGCACGTTCCCAGGTAGAACGTGCGCGCAGTCTTTTGGAAACATGTAACACGGATAATCACGTCATTAAATGTTGCGTTTGCCAATTGCTCGATAAACATGCATCAAATTCGATATCCATGCACCGGATAAATATGCATGCACGCCGTCAGTCTTGACTTGTAAGAAAACACCAGAAAGCTCGGAATTCTAAGGGCGTTCAGACTTCCTACTAGTACCAATAATGCTCGGTATGTCCAGCTAGACTGCACCCCATTTGGCACTTCTTGCATACACTTAAAAATCACGCTCAACGTCGTGTCAGCGAACATTTAAAGCGTAAAATTTTCGTTGATACAACTGTACGCATGTATTACATGTATGCGCACCTTTCAAATTGTTTACAGTTTAACAGCATGCACGGAAAAACATACAATCGTCAGCGAACGAAGTGAAGACACTTAGACGTGAAAAGTGATCCCAGGCGTCTTCTTATTGCGATTTGTGCAGCCATAAGCGACGCACGAAATTACCATGGCCTCGTAAAATGCTTAACTGCGTTACAAAAGCATGCCACCGTCCCCAAAGACTAATGCGACGGCGGGGCAACGGAGCGCACTCCGTCGTCTGCTTCCGAGTTTTTCCTTTTGCAATAAGGCGGCGACCGGCTTCACTTACGGGGGCGCCACCTCCACTCCAGAAGAAATAGTACATAACCTCCTTGCTGCGAACAAACTCAAAACGCTACCTTCTCATGTATGGCTCTCTTCCGAAGTGAACGACCTCGCCTCGCCTTTTTCGTCACAATAAGCAATTACTTAATGAAAAATTTCTGAGGATTTACGTGCCAAAACCACGAGGCACGTCATAGTGAAGGGCTCCGGAAATTTCGACCACCTGTGGTTAACGTGCACTGACATCGCACAGTACACGAACTTGCAGCATTTCACCTCCATCGAAATGCGACCACCACAGCCGGGATCGGCACACATCTTTCGAGCAATCACTTAAGTTTCATAAACGTGTGAGCAATCGAATTCAAAACTACAGGACAACCACCGTTACGGTGAAGTTCCGACGGCGTCGTACACAAGCGAGCTAATCAGACGCCTTAAACTCATAACTGAAACGGGCAAACACACTACAGCGCATTATCTACAGATGACCCAACGCGTAATAACACATCAAGACTAGCATAAACTATAGCGGGCGGCCAATATGTCGAATATAGAGTAGAGAACGGGGCCTATATATACGCATGCTGTGATGCGAAGCGAAGGCACAGGCCCTGCCCTTCGCCGCACAAGAACGTCGCAGGCAGGAGTACAATCAAGAAAACCTAATGAACACGCGAAACCCACTCATGCGAAGCACGTTTCGAGACTTCAAGCGCTGGAATGAGCGCAATACTTTCTGCGTGTCCCGCTCTCTCTGTTATATGAAGAGTGGATGAGGCAAGAGAAATGAATGTCATCAGAATGTCTAGTCTATAAATGTACAATGAAAAGGCATCTCCAGGCAATGCGGCAAGGTAACAGCTCAAGTTTACCCGCCGCGTCACTGACACAAACAAAAGGAAAACCGCCGTCAGACACACGGAAACGTACGTACACAGTTCCTCGAGGTACATACATACAGTCAGTGTAACTTGGCTATGAACACTGCTCATAACGCAGCATGAAGCGTGGACAGAAGAAACGGCCAACACGGCAACCGCAACAACGACATAAACATAAGCAGCCTGCAAAAGCGATATCCGCGACAACAGCGCCAATACCGTTAAAAACGGCTAATGCGGCGGCTAACACGTAAACTAAACAACATTGTTTCAAACATGGCGGCCGTGACGTCATTTGGCGTCGGTTTTATGTCTTGCTGCCGAAAAAGTGGCGTTGAAACTTACGCCTGCGCGGCGCCTACTGAATTAAATCACGCATATATTGAGGCCATTGTTCTGCTCAGCGAGGAAAGCTTCAGGCCTCCTTGGTATTGCTTTGAATACCACGGGATCGTGATATTAAAAAGCATAGCCTCTGAGCGTGGCAGCTGAAGCTCGGAGGACAGTTCCTTGCCTGCGCCCTGAACTTCGATTTTTGTGCACTGCAAGGTTTGTGCACTGCAAACACCGGTCCTCTTCCGTCGCGCGAAATGTGCATGAGGGGTCCCGGGAAGGGAGGCGTGGCTCCGGCTGAAACAGCGTACATTGAGCGTCCAGGCGCGGTCGCGCGCGTGTTATCTTGATAGGTATTATACGACGGCTCTTATACCTTTGTCTGTGCTGTGTTCTCACCGCTCACTTTGCGTTCAAGAGATATAACGTACAAAGGTCGCCTCGTTCGCTGTAGCGCCCGCGTTTCTCACGCCAGCCATTTTGTTGAGTTACGTCACGTCGGGTGTTAAATGAGTTAGCTGCTGGTCTTTGTTCGCATTGATTCACCCTTGCGACTAAACTGAATTTTCTCATGCAGCAGGGGATTAATACATAGAGAGAAATGACTACAGATAGTACGGGTGTAGCTGATATAAAATATATGCGCTGTTTCCAGGGGTCCATGCAAATTTAAACGGACACAAGAGAAAAAATTAACTTGTAGTTTAATTTTATGTTTTGTAAATTAGCCTTACGCAACACTGTAAGCACTCTCGCCG